>NC_040038.1:33098226-33186906 GCF_003713205.1 Coffea eugenioides
TTTTCTTTCTTTTCCTTTGAGAGAGAGCCGGCTATGAAGCTTTAGAAATAAGGATGATTTTTGGCAATTTTTTGATATTTATTTGGTAAAGGTAAAGGTAAAGTCAAATGGTCAAAGTCCAAGACTTAATCTTATGGTGACACTTGTCACCTTTTGGTTCAAAATTTATCTTTTTGTCTCTCCAATACAAATATCTTAACACCTTGTAAAATAATATCACTAAATACAAAATTCCAACAAGTTGTCCAAAATATAATGCATTTACCGCACTTGCGGGTCCCACGTCCAAAATACGTTTTTAATTTCTCAAAAACTAACCGATATTAGAAAAATCATTTTAAAACTATTTTTGCTCATAAACTTTATCTGGAAAATTTTTTCAATAAAGAAAATGTAGAAAAGGCGGGCGATTAAATAAAATAAACCCTAGAAAATTAAAAATTTTTGGGTTCTCACACTCATACTTTTCGGGGCGTCACAGATTGTAATCGTAACTTTTACCTTTGAAGTTATGGCTTGTTTATTCGAAGTACTTCTTATTTAAGTCATTGGACGTTTCGTTGCTCTATATTAAGCTTGAACGAATGCATGAGTCCTGACGAGAGTTGGGCAAGCGTCCCGTCGATACCCTAGGGAGAGGTAGGGGCATCACATTAGCGAGATTTGGGACCCTCATTATTCAAGTGTACATACCTGATTGTACTTTTTCGAGTTTTGATTATGTCGCGCCCCACTTTTTGAATGTGGTGGGTGTGTGAGTAGTGGAATGTGAACGTGTGTAAATGAAAAGTAAAAGGCCATGGACTTGAGAATGCGACGATTTGGCCAAACAAAGTTCAAAAGGGGGTTTTTAATGAAAAAATGGAGTCGCCACTTGGTATAGAGTTAGGGTGTACCAAGTCACCCAAAAAAAAAAAAATTTTTAAAGGAAAGATAGAAAGAAACCCCTTTTGAACGACTCCTAGTCCACGTAAACCAACGAAAAAGGTTCGGGAGTCACATTTGACGAAGGGGAAGGCAAGGATAAAAATCCAAGGCACCCCTTCGACCTAGCCAAGGCTAGTTGCGTGATTTAGCCCTACCTTTCCTAATTTTTCTACCCAAGGTATGTATCGCGTGTAGGATATGACTATATGAATGCAAAAACCTAGACCTAGGGGGACATGGGGGAAATTTCTCTTCAAAGGTTGAGTGGTGCCAATCACATTAATTGTGAAACCCACTAATGAGCCTTTGGAGAGGTCACACGTAATCCTAAATGACGTAAAAATGAATGGAGTGCATGTCATGTGAAAATGTAAGTTTATGTGAAGTGAGAAAAGTGGAGGTGTGCAAGTGTATTTACAAGGTAAGGTGAGTAAGGGAATGATAATGTGAAAATAATATAAAGTGCATGTGTGCGAGTGATATGGTATAGAGTGTGAGTAGTTAAGTGAAAATGTCCAAAAGTAGTGTGAAGTGAGAATGTGGAAAAGGGGATAGAATATAAAGTAGAAGTGTATAGGATAGCGAATAAATGAAATGCATGAACCCTGGAGGAATGCAAGCAAAACGGGTACGGGGACTCCTAACTTTGTGACTTTAATTTTCCCTTTGATAGAGGGAATATAAGCGTGCTAAGGTTTAGAAAAAGCCACACTCGTCTATATCCCATATTTAAGGGGACTCTTCAGGCAAATGTACACTATACCTAGTATGAGGTGCAAAAATCCTAAAATGGGGGGAAAAGGGCTCGAGGAGCATGCCAGATGATAAAACTAAGGAAAAATGCATGATATGTGGTGAACAGGCAAATAATGCATTAATGAAAAACAAAGGAAAAATCCTATTGGGTCTAGCGTTGGACTAGCCCTTTCTATGAATTACTACTAGCATTAGACTAGTGGAAACGATAAAAGAAGCCACAACTAGCGTTGGACTAGTGTGGTGACGTACATTCATCCATTCCATTCATCCACACTATAAAAAGCGAGTAGGCATGCAAATCACTTATAAACACGTAGCACATAACACTTAGCATGCTCGACTAGATACAAGAGCCTAATAAAGCAATTAAACATGTAGCAACAAAAGCAAGCAACCAAGGGGAAGGGAAAATGGACCAGATGCTCTCCGAGCCCTATCTATTACAAGCCAAGAGGTGTACACATACCCCATAATGAATAACTTAAATAAAAAGCAAAAGTGAATGAAATAAATGAATTAAGGAAAAACTAGTAAAGCAAGTAGACATGCAATTCTCACGTAGCACGTTGGATCACATAGGAGAGACAAAAAAAATAAAAGAAATTATACCTCCCCCTCGATGGTAATCAAATGAAGTAAAAATGGCTTCAAAACAATAAAAAGGTCAAGGTACCACTTTATTTAAGAAAAATTAAAAGAAATGTGCCAAACAAAGCTCACTTGATCATAAAGTCCCTAAAGTCATGACTTAAGCGCAATTGAAACAAAGCATGGTAGTTAATTGAAGCAAACAAGCAATGAAGTTGCACAAATTAAAGCTGCCAAGGACCAAATTGGGGACATTATTCAATTGGTTGGGTCATAGTGGCATAAGGGAAAACTTGAGGGGTTAAAGTGTGATTCTTCCTTTATTTTCATGCATGCAATCTACGTAGAAGAAGTGTTCTTTTCCTGCAACATTTCTGCCGTGAATTCCTTTCCATTTTATCATGCAAATATGTTCATCAAATGCCAGGATTTCTACTATCAATCATTGACTAAACATGCAGCTTCATTGCAGGATTAAAACAAAAATTGAAGCTGACCATCAAGGGTAAAAATTAAACAGCAAAAGAAGGAAAAAGAAAAAGATGCAGCAGGGCTCTCTGCAATTCAAAGAGCCCGCCGCAATCTTCATTTCTTAGTTGCAGGCTTTAGCCTCAAGTGCAGAATTCAGCTTCATCATCCAGCTTTTCAACTTAACATTGAAACAGCACACAATCCAAACACAACTATCACACAATCTGCCCACTTTGCGTCATGAAACTTGTAAATTTAGACATCAATGGTCGGACAACATGCATGCAAAACTGAACAGTCCCAGTGATGTTTATCAATGCAGCAAAACGAAAATGAAAACAAGACCTTCAATTCATGTTATGAACCTCACTCAGCCACAAACATCTATTCTTAAAAGAACTAAACATAGCAGCTAGATGTAAAGTGTAGCAAAATTCTTTGCAACTTTCATGTAATCTCGGCAAAACACAGCTTTGAACAATTCCAAACAAAACATGGCTGAGCACCTTAAGATAATGCAATTGTTGGAAAAATTTCATACAAGCTTTCATTCAAAGCTACATACAAGTTTCTGCAACCAAGACTTTTGACATCTGATTTAAAACTTCTATCCCAAAGCTAGCTGCCAACTTTCATTTTCAAATGTAGATTTCGGCCTCCCATACAACTTTGAGCAGATGTTTTCAAAAAACCAACCCTACAGCTTTAAGCTAAGCGAACTACATGACCCCCCACCCTTGAATCAAGCAAAAGAACTTAGAAAGGGATCATGCAAAAAATCTGGAAAAATATACAAGAATGGTTAGGCAACTTGGTTACTTATTTTTCCAGCAAGTATTTGAACCTGATTTCAACATTTCAGACTTTAAACATACAAACCCAACTCCAAACCTCCTATTTCCTTTCCCTCAAAACAGGTTAAACATGCAATTTAGGTGGAAAAACTTGATGTGCAATCACAGAATAGAAAAACAAAACAGAGAATGCAACTTCTTTTTGTTTTTGCTAAGAAATTTTGCAGCTACAAAGCTCGTGTAGGTTAAAATGTCAAAACATCTCATTAAACCCACCATTTATTCACCAAATACACACACATTTTCCAGATATCTATTTTAGCAATGAAGAAACCAAAAAATGCAGCAAGGAAAACACCAAACATTTCATTCTCGGACCATGAAGCAACCATTTCATTCTCTCGGACCTTCAAACCAAATCAGAAAACTAGTCATCCAAATCCATTAAACTCCCAAACACAACACAAAAATGCAGGAGACAAACAATTGAAGGTCATGCGGAAAACAGGAATGGAAGAACACGCAAACAGAAACAAACAGAAACGGCAAGAATAAACGGCAAGAATGAGTCAAAAACTAATTCCAAACCTACATAAACCTCGAATCTGCTGGGCTTGTTTGAAGATATGAAGTAAAGGGATTACCTTTAGCACCTTATGGGATCCAGTGAACAAAGCAGAAACGAAGAAATTGCGTGAGGACCACAGATTTCTGGTGAAGAAATTTCTGGAACACAGCAACGTTTCTTCTTGTTCAGCCGCCGCTTCCTTCTTCCTTCCCCTTTCTTCCGTTAACCCCCCTCTCACTTTGGTCTTTGTTTCTAAACCCCCACAGCCGCCAACTCTACTCAGCTCTCTCCTCGGTCATTTTCACTCTTTCTTCATAAAGCTCTCAGTTTTTTCTCTGCCGTCGCCTCTCTGGTTTTCCTTTGCCGTCAGTCACTCTATCCTCTTACTCTCTCCCTTGCGGCTGCTCCCTTTTGCGGCTGTCTTGCCTTTGCTATTTATACCAGCATCTCCAACCCTAAAACCCCAGCCATCTCTCCTATATTTGCAGCTAAGGGACTGCCCAGGTCCTCTCTTGCAAGCTGCGAATTTTCGCAGCTTGCTGTGGCTTGTTCCCTTTTTTTTTTTTTTTTTTTTTGTAAAAGTATAATATAAATATAGATAACCGATTACCTACTAATAATAATAATAAAAAATAAAAAAAAACGCAGAAATGCTAACGAAATGCTAATTTTCTTTCTTTTTCTTTATTTTCCTTTTTCCCTTCTTTTTTCAAGAAAATATTGAAATTAAATCCCAAACAACTGAACATATTTTTGAATGCTTTTCTTTCTTTCTTTTTTTCTTTTTTTCGAGAATTTTTATGCTGAAACTTAAAAGTAAAAATAAAAACTAAAAAACTAACACTAATAAGTGAATAAAACTAAAACGACAAATAAAAAACTAAATGCTAAAAATTGGTGTCTACAGTTTGCCCCTCTTTGTCTGAGTTTTGGAAAAACTTGAGACAAAGAAGTAGACAACAAATACTTACCTGTGTTATTCGGCGGTGAACGTCTCGAATGATGAATGCTTTTAGAAATGGGGACTGACCCCTTTTGACAAAATTTTAAAATGGGATTGACCCAGACAAAAAATTTAAAATGCGGGACTGGCCCGAACAGAACTTAAACGGGACCGACCCGAACAGGAATTTAAACAGGACTGACCCGAACAGGAATTTAAACGGGACTGACCCGAACAGAATTTAAACGGGACTGACCCGAACAGGAATTTAAACGGGACTGACCCGAACAGATGATGAAAATCATGGTGCACACTAGTGGGACTGACCCACGGCTAATGGCAATGACAAATGAAAGGCACACTAGTGGGACAAACCCAACGGCTAGCGGCGAATGCAAATGAAAGGCACACTAGTGGGACAAACCCAACGGCTAGCGGCGAATGCAATGAAAGGCACACTAGTGGGACAAACCCAACGGCTAGCGGCGGATGCAATTAAAAGGCACACTAGTGGGACAAACCCAACGGCTAGCGGCGGCACACTAGTGGGACAAACCCAACGGCTAGCGGCAAATGCAATAAAAGGCACACTAGTGGGACAAACCCAACGGCTAGCGGCAAATGCAAATGAAAGGCACACTAGTGGGACAAACCCAACGGCTAGCGGCAAATGCAATGAAAGGCACACTAGTGGGACAAACCCAACGGCTAGCGGCGAATGCAAATGAAAGGCACACTAGTGGGACAAACCCAACGGCGGCACACTAGTGGGACAAACCCAACGGCTAGCGGCAAATGCAAATGAAAGGCACACTAGTGGGACAAACCCAGCGGCTAGCGGCAAAGCAAATGAAAGGCACACTAGTGGGACAAACCCAACGGCTAGCGGCGGATGCAATTAAAAGGCACACTAGTGGGACAAACCCAACGGCTAGCGGCGGATGCAATTAAAAGGCGCACTAGTGGGACAAACCCAACGGCTAGCGGCAAATGCAAATGAAAGGCGCACTAGTGGGACAAACCCAACGGCTAGCGGCAAAGCAAATGAAAGGCACACTAGTGGGACAAACTCAACGGCTAGCGGCGAAGCAAATGAAAGGCACACTAGTGGGACAAACCCAACGGCTAGCGGCGAATGCAATGAAAGGCGCACTAGTGGGACAAACCCAACGGCTAGCGGCAAAGCAAATGAAAGGCGCGCTAGTGGGACAAACCCAACGGCTAGCGGCGGATGCAATTAAAAGGCACACTAGTGGGACAAACCCAACGGCTAGCAGCTGTGAAAATGAAATGCTCACTGGCGGGACTAACCTCATGCTCCAGTGGCTGTGAAAATGAAACGCACACTGGCGGGACTAACCTCTGTTCCAATGGCTGTGAATGGAATGCACACTGGCGGGACTAACCTCTGCTCCAGTGGCTATGTAAATGAAATGCACACTGGCGGGACTAACCTCTGCTCCAATGGCTGTGAATGAAATGCACACTGGCGGGACTAACCTCTGCTCCAGTGGCTGTGAAAATGTCTTGACAATCGGATAGTGGGATCAAACCCGAGCCTGCCGAGGTTGGCGGGATAAAACCCGGCTCCAACGTGATTTTTGTGAAGTTTGTGAATGGTCAGTGGGATAAAACCCAGTTCTGCCGAGGTTGGCGGGAAATTGAATTTGATTTGTCAAGAAACAAGAAATTAAATTTGATTTTCCAAGAAACAAGAATTTGAACTCGATTTTTGATTTCTGACTTTTGAATTTTTTCGATTTTTCGAGAGAATCTTTTTCAAAAAATAATTTGCCCCCAGTGTAGGGCCCTTTTTCCCCTCTTTCTTCTCTTTCTTCGGCATCGGCCTTCCACATCACCGAATGCTCCTTCGTCGATTTCAACTATGAATACCTGCACAGGGGGCTTACATGCACTCAAATTTTCATGAAAAAGGCAGCGTGATTGATTTGAAAGTCTTGCTTGAGTCTTTGACGAAATCCTCAAATGGACTATAAAAAATTTGCCCCAGTGGGCTTATTTTGTGAAATCTTGGAAATAAAAATTTTGCCCCAGTATGGGCCCATTTGATTGCAAGAAATTGGTTTGGATGTCTCTCCATTTATTTGAACCAAGAGAAATCACACTTTCCAAAACTTAGAAAGTAATCATATATACAACGTGAAGAAATTTGAACGTTGAGTTTGAACTCATGGCGAAATTTCATGATGAATCTCTCAGAATAACACCAAATTTTCATCCTCACTTTTAGCATCGGTGCCCAGAGTGGCGGGTCACCACTTCTTGTTGGCTCATCTTTCAGGGCTAATCGAATGGGGTGTTATTTCTGATTTGGAAATGGCTAAAGGAAATGGAAGGTCAAGACTTGTCTTATTTTGTGCCCAAATTGTGTGTAATCCTTTCTATACCACATCTTAGTGAAAGCAAAGAATTTGTCACCCTTATTTCTTAAGAAAACTTAGTCAACATACAAGCTTTATAGGCTTGCAACAAAATGGGTAGAAGCGATAGCTAAGCCTGTGAAAACTGGTTATACTCCCATGATCACAAATGATTGATGGATTTCTTACGAGCATAATCGTCACTTTGGATTGTCATGAAGGAATAAGTCAACGATGGACTTTATTAGCTTGTAATGTGGCTTGAAGACGATAGTTAAAGAAATAATTTTCAAGGACATTGCACCGAAGATCGCATTTTTCCTCAAAATTACCCCTATTTTGAACTCAAAAATCTCAGAATTTGTTCGCATTTTTCTCATCACTCACCAGGGACTTCAGCGTCAAAATTTTCCTGCATTTTTCTTGCATTTACTTTTCTTGCTTTGCTTTTTGCTTCTTTTCCCTTTCCCTCAACTTGGTGGGTTTTCACATGGTGAGAAGCGTCAACCCCATACCCAAGCAATTCAGAAATACAGCTAAAATTTTCCGGCATCAGAAATTTTCTTGACAGGGCCATTGCAAAGAATGGAAGTCAGGACTTTCGGCTTTTGTAATGGGGTCAGGTGGGGTGCTTAGAAAAGTTAAGGCTTGAAGGCAGATTTCAAAAGTGGTTTGAAGAATCTGAGATCGCATTGTTGCGCCAACCCTTTTTAGGGTTAAATCAAGACTTTGCCCCAGTTTATGCTCAATTGAGGCTTTTTCACTTTCATTTTCTTTCTTCTTTTGACTTTTCGGCTTTTTGCCATTCTTTGAAATTTGCCCCAGTTTATTTTTGAACTGAGGTTCTCTTTTCTTCTTTTGCTTTTGATTTTGTGACTTTTCACTTTTTCACTTCTTGAAATTTTCCTTTTCAACTCAAACTTGCCCCCAGTGTGGGGTTTGCGATTCTCAGGGGTTACCAAATGAAGTATTTTATTCTGAAGGCTCAAAAGGGATAACTAGGGATAGAATGCTTGATCGGAAAAGAAGAGGGCCTGACTTTTAATCCGTTCCTTACAATAACTCTGAAAGGAAACTTTCATTAATGCGAAATTTCTGGCATGTATCTGACTTAACTGACTGAGGAAGACCCTTGTTCATCCATATTTGTGAAACATAGGCGATCCACCGGATAGAACTTGTCTTTTTTTTCTTTTTTCTTTTCTTTTCAAAAATTGAAACCCTGGTAGAATCAAATTTCCCCAATTCGCGGTTCCCTTTCCTTTTTCCTTTTTTCTTTTTCAAAATTCCCCAATCTCCTTCCCCAATGTGGGGTGCGATCATATGTGCACTCGAAAAAACCACCAATTTTTGGCTCAAATGAGGATGCAAGGGATAAATGGTGTTTAGGTTGTAGAAACGATGGCCAATGTATCATTCTTACGCCTCATGTTAACCAAGTAAACGAATTGGCTCGTTGAGAATCCATTCCTTTTTGAAAATCTTCCCAATGTAGGGTAGTAATCATTAAGGCTCTTATTTGAAACGAAATTATTCTTTTAAGGCTCAAATGGGAGAGCAAATGATAAAATCTGTATAGGTAGAGAAACGAATGCTCAAAGTATCATTCCAAATTTTCAAAACAAACAAGAATAATGCTCATTTTTGCTTTCACTTAGATGTGAATGAATCGGATTAGACACCTCGAACATTTTCAAGCAAAAGTTGCCCCAATTTATCAATCAACGTGACTGACTTTATTTTGGGATTAAGTGCAGGAGAAAGGTATCTCATGGGCCTTCTGAGTGACCTCTTTTAATTTTTGAACACTCTTATTGTGTAGCTTGGATCAGCAATCTAGTGTACACAAGGATTTTTGAAAGCATACACTTGCGAATTTTCAGGTTGCAGGTTGAAAAAACTCTCAATTCGGTCTTATTTCTTAAAATTCATCATGAAATCTCTTAATGAGCTAAAGAATGAAATGTACATGAATATACACAAAACAATAATTGTCCAAAACTTTATTACTAACAAGATTAAAACAAAATTTGTCGTTCAATCATAATACAATGAGAAGAGAGGAACTTGTAAAGAGCTCCACATATACACTTTTCATCTCATTTTCTTTTGGAACAAAATGTATTAACAAATCAAATAAACAGAATTTTCCTTTGAAAAATAATTACAAAATCTCTCAGAGGCTTAGCGTAGAGCTTTCAGATAGATCATTTATGTTTTCATTGTAGGACCTGCCCAAGAATCACACAATACTTGCAATTTTGACACTTTATTAGATCAGAAGTGTTAGCAGATATAGAAAAATATTTTCCCTTTATTGGAGTATTTTACGAATACAGGGGGAGGGGGAAAACAAAAGAAAAATACCCTGAGTTAGTAATCAAGACTATAAAATCGGTATGCATGCCCTATGGGGGACCCTTTTTATGCCAAGGGTAGGCCTAGCATGAAAATGCAATCCTCCAGAGCAGGCACTATACAATACCTGATGGATCCAATCAGCTTATGGAGTGAAAAATGATTTGAAAAAATTTGGCCCATTGGAATGAGAAGAGACGTTTGTTAAAATGAGGACCTCATCCGAAGGGATTGATCACTTTTGATCGACACAAGAACTTGCAAAAACGCACGGGTTTGACCTTGACGAACTTCCTATCGGAGAGATTGGAATTCGTTTTGACAACTTTTCTCAGTGAAGCACGGGTCAAAACTCCAACTGATCAAATGACTGGATGCAATGGATGTTTTTCTCAAAATCGACTAGGTTTTCCATTTTGAAATTCGACATTGAAATCCTAATTGGTCAAATGAAATTGACAATTTATTAAAAATCGACCGGATTACCCTAAAAAGGGAAACAGGTCAAATGAATTGAATGAAATTTAATTTATCCAAAATTAATCAGATCACCTTAAAAAGGGTAAATTGATCAAATAGATTGAACGAAACTTGATTTATTTAAAATCGGCTCGATTGCCCTAAAAATGGGTAAATTGGCCAAATGAATGAAATTGAATTAGTGATTTATTCAAAAATCGGCCAAATGACCCTTAAAAGGGTAAATTGGTCAAATGAATTGACGATTTATTCAAAATCGACCGGATGACCCTAAAAAGGGTAAATTGGTCAAATGAATTGACGATTTATTCAAAAATCGACCAGGTGACCCTAAAAAGGGTAAATTGGTCAAATGAATTGATGATTTATTGAATGAATTGGCAAAATGGATTGGTTGACTTGTCCGGCCATTGGTTGTTTCAAAATTATTGAGGTGCATTAGTCTATGACCTTCTAAAAATCAAATTTTGGCCTCAATTTATTTATCGTCTCAATAGGAGGAATCATTTGTGAATTTCTTCCAATTAATGTCCTTCACACGAGGGATTTTTACCAATTTTTGATAAAATGGCCAAAAAGTGATTATTAGATGCTCATATTCCAAAGATCGCTCCATGAAAATGATCGGATCCTACCTTACCTTGTGCACTACCCCTTTGGATGGTACAAAATGTAAACGTGCAAGTCTCTTTGGATTAAGTATCCGAGACACAAGGTGGTTTATTCCTGACACGGGATCCCCTAAATGGCATTCCCTTTCTAGGGTTAATGCATGATGCCAGTTATTAAAGCGATGTAAATATGTGACAAATATGGCCTAAAGGACATAAATAATACATCGGGGGAAAAAGGCCTAAAATGAAATGTACTTATTGAAAATTAAGTGTAATGACTGAAATTTAAACATGTGAATTATCTAATGGGTGAGTCACTAAAAGAGTGCCAAAAAGGCCTCTTATTGCTAAGGCACATGAATGCAGACCAAGAAAACAATGAAATGGTTAGTGCAGTTGATAGTACACATAACACATTGGGAGCAATTAAGAAAAGAGATAGAATAAAAACAAGTAAAAGGGGTGGAACCCCTTCCCTCGTGCCTAATGTGCTTAAAAAAGGGTGAGACCGACTCTAACCTAGGAAAATTCTATAATGGATGCATGAGGCTGGGGCTCACTAATGCAACTAGACTCGATAAGGTTTCGGCTCCCAAGCCTTCAGACCTAAAGGCGAAGGGTCATCACTCCCAGGGCCTTCGGTCGGTGGCTCGAGTGATCCCTTAGGTAGCGCTATGGGCGCAGAGCACACCATCCGCCTACCCAAGGCAATCGATCCTAGTCCTACAAGGCGGTGTGGGATGGCGCCCACGAAAATAAAATGGAATAACAGTAAATAAACGTGCACGTATGAAGTGTTCCCTATTTTGAGGGAAGGGGTTGAGAACCAACGCGAGGCTCTAAAGGTGACACACCCCCTCCCAAATGCAATGCAAGCGCGAGATAAACAAGTAAACATACATCCAATCAACCAATCACACGTACGTGAGTGAGGGAGTAGTTTGAGACGCGAGTGAGGCAAAGGGTCCTAAAAAGGGAAAATGCAACCCTAATATCCACATGCTATACATAAAAAGGGTAGAAAAAGGAAAAGAATGGCTAAATCAAATGCTTGGACCCACTTAGGAAGTCCCCAGTGGAGTCGCCAACTGTCGCACCCCACTTTTTGAATGTGGTGGGTGTGTGAGTAGTGGAATGTGAACGTGTGTAAATGAAAAGTAAAAGGCCATGGGACTTGAGAATGCGACGATTTGGCCAAACAAAGTTCAAAAGGGGGTTTTTAATGAAAAAATGGAGTCGCCACTTGGTATAGAGTTAGGGTGTACCAAGTCACCCAAAAAAAAAAAAATTTTTTTAAAGGAAAGATAGAAAGAACCCCTTTTGAACGACTCCTAGTCCACGTAAACCAACGAAAAAGGTTCGGGAGTCACATTTGACGAAGGGGAAGGCAAGGATAAAAATCCAAGGCACCCCTTCGACCTAGCCAAGGCTAGTTGCGTGATTTAGCCCTACCTTTCCTAATTTTTCTACCCAAGGTATGTATCGCGTGTAGGATATGACTATATGAATGCAAAAACCTAGACCTAGGGGGACATGGGGGAAATTTCTCTTCAAAGGTTGAGTGGTGCCAATCACATTAATTGTGAAACCCACTAATGAGCCTTTGGAGAGGTCACACGTAATCCTAAATGACGTAAAAATGAATGGAGTGCATGTCATGTGAAAATGTAAGTTTATGTGAAGTGAGAAAAGTGGAGGTGTGCAAGTGTATTTACAAGGTAAGGTGAGTAAGGGAATGATAATGTGAAAATAATATAAAGTGCATGTGTGCGAGTGATATGGTATAGAGTGTGAGTAGTTAAGTGAAAATGTCCAAAAGTAGTGTGAAGTGAGAATGTGGAAAAGGGGATAGAATATAAAGTAGAAGTGTATAGGATAGCGAATAAATGAAATGCATGAACCCTGGAGGAATGCAAGCAAAACGGGTACGGGGTGTGACAGCCCCACTTTCCCCTAAGGCGAACCAAAGAGGTTAGCGGACTGCCTGCCCAGCTCTCGCCAGGACTAACGGTGCAGTATAGAGCGATCTTTCACGTTCCGGAACTTATAACGCGCGCAAATAAGGTAAAAGGGCAAAATAACCCAAAATAAAAGAAAATGAAATCCGGAGTCGGCCATGAATAGTAACCGACTCGTCCGAACCCAACCAAACATCGAATTACATATACCCCATAACATATAGCTTTTACAAATCAAAAATGACATTTAAAAGTGATACAAAAGTCGCTACATATATGGTTTGCCAAAACAAAAGTGAAAACGGCCCTAATGATACATTTAGGGTCCCATTTTATATACAATACAAAAGAGTCATTCATCTAGTTCATTCGGCAACCATTTATCAAAATTCATTCCAAAAGAGTCATATTCCTGTAAGGAAAACAAAAGGAACGGGGTGAGCTAATTGCCCAGTGAGAATACAACTCAAGCAACCAAGTTCATGGATACATCAAGCTTAACAGTCCAATTTACCAAAATAAAT
This sequence comes from Coffea eugenioides, assembly GCF_003713205.1. Lineage (NCBI taxonomy): Eukaryota > Viridiplantae > Streptophyta > Magnoliopsida > Gentianales > Rubiaceae > Coffea > Coffea eugenioides. The sequence goes on from NC_040038.1 coordinate 33,111,592, forward strand.
AAAGCCACACATTAATAATGAGGATAAAAGGATACGGGTGGCTCTCAAGAGCCCTTTTCCTCGTTTGAATTCTTGATCAGGTCTCATTGACTCTCCGTCAATGTCTGAAAGGTAACCAACCGTAGACTCCTCTTAACTTCCATTCCCTTCCTCCTAACATGCCTCAACCGGGCCCGAAATCCAAACACTTGCATTGTGGTATTACTCGAGTAAACCGGAATCAAGAGTCTCTCATACTACAAGATTCCCTATGATGTTGCCCCAAGGCACATTAATTGGCACGACCAAGCCCTCGCCGGCTCGATTCAATCAATAACCAATGGGGTTGAGCTCATGGATAATATTTGAAGTCATGTATTTCATTTCATATAACATTTCATATAACTTTCCAATAACATGCGGAACAATATGTGAAAGTGATAAAGTACACTCTCACCTGGATCAATCAACATTCAACATCTCAAGTACAAAGATCAAAGCCATGTAATAGCACATAAGTGAGTAGTACACTCACCAAGCTAGCACAATGTGGTTTCAAACACTTTAGTCAAAAGAACGTTGTGCACCACCGTCACGCCCTAAAAACATGCAAACAAATACAATGAGACTCGATAACGAGTCATAAACCAAGGCCAAACATGACCCCAATAAGGTTCCATAAACATTTACAAACAATAGAGGAAACCAGAAATTAAGAAAGGGCTTTAACTAAGGCCTTGATATGAAAACCGGATTTGACCTCATAATGCGGTAATGGCACAACTCTCACTACAATTATCGGATGGGGGTGTAAGACCCACCATTTCGAAGCCAAGAAACAGAACTACAACAATGTAGAAGGTCACTCAATCCATTTCCTAACACAACTAGGTCACATATACGAAATACTATACCAGAATTCCCAAAACAGGTTTGCAAAACGCAGAAAACTGTAATCGGTATATCTCAGTCCATACAAGTCCAAATGCCGAAATTCCAAAGGCATATGTTAGCTAAGACATTCAGATACATTTCCTCAGAAGACACCAACTCCAAAATCCAAACCAATTCCAGTCAAAACAGGCAATTTCTATCGCAGTTCGGACATTCTGTGCACCAAAAACAGCAACAGTAAAAACGGCATAACTCACTCTACACTCGTCCAATTGCCCTGAAATTTTGCAGGCACACTAAACTCATCAATACCTACAACTTTCATGTTTTGAGCAAAGTCCAAATCGGCCTCTAGCTATGACCTAAAATTTCGGACAGAATAGGGGTTCATGAACCCTAACTTTGCACATTTCATTCCAATTCCAAAATTGGTTGCATTTAACAACAATTCACACCCACTAGAGTCATTTCCAACCATTGCAATTCATCATACAAGCCCCCAACATCAAGATCCTATTAAACCAGAAAAATTCCCAATAAAATAAAAACTTCACCAAAACAAGCCAAATCAAGAAACAAATCATATATTCCTTCACTCATGCCACCATTAAGCATAATATAACCATCATTAGGTATAGGGGAGAGGTTGTAGCATCACTTACCAAGAAACAAGGGAAAGAGAGATTGTGGACACCTTAGAGCTTCAAACAAACTTCACTACAACCCTTACTAGCACTAGAAGATAGGATTTTATGGAATGAAATGGATGGAAGCAAATGTTTTGGGTTGATTTGCACCAAGTAGAAGCTAGAACTTGAAGAGTTTCTCCTTCCTTCTTGAGCTTAGAGAGCCGGGGTGATTTTTGGGCATTTTTTTGATATTTAATCCTTGGGTCAAAAAAGTCAAGAAATTGAATAGTAATTCTTAAAGTCCAACCAATGAGATTGTGACACTTGTCACACTCATTAAATGCATTCCTATCTTTCTTTTCTCTCTCACATCAATCAAATCTCACTCTCTACTTATCTCGTAACATCCGATAAATTTTCCACAGTATCCGAAACATAACCGTATTGGCCGAATTTTCCCGAACTTTTCGCACTCGTGGGTCCCACGTCCAATATATATTCTTAATTTTTCTAAAAACTATCCAATACGAGAAAACTCATCTTAAAACTATAATTACTCATAAAATTCACCAGGAAAAATATTCCTAAGCCAGAAAATGCAGAAAACATGCAATTAAGGGGAAATAAACCCTAGGAAAAATAATAGGGTTTTATGGGTTCTCACACGGGGACTCCTAACTTTGTGACTTTAATTTTCCCTTTGATAGAGGGAATATAAGCGTGCTAAGGCTTAGAAAAAGCCACACTCGTCTATATCCCATATTTAAGGGGACTCTTCAGGCAAATGTACACTATACCTAGTATGAGGTGCAAAAATCCTAAAATGGGGGGAAAAGGGCTCGAGGAGCATGCCAGATGATAAAACTAAGGAAAAATGCATGATATGTGGTGAACAGGCAAATAATGCATTAATGAAAAACAAAGGAAAAATCCTATTGGGTCTAGCGTTGGACTAGCCCTTTCTATGAATTACTACTAGCATTAGACTAGTGGAAACGATAAAAGAAGCCACAACTAGCGTTGGACTAGTGTGGTGACGTACATTCATCCATTCCATTCATCCACACTATAAAAAGCGAGTAGGCATGCAAATCACTTATAAACACGTAGCACATAACACTTAGCATGCTCGACTAGATACAAGAGCCTAATAAAGCAATTAAACATGTAGCAACAAAAGCAAGCAACCAAGGGGAAGGGAAAATGGACCAGATGCTCTCCGAGCCCTATCTATTACAAGCCAAGAGGTGTACACATACCCCATAATGAATAACTTAAATAAAAAGCAAAAGTGAATGAAATAAATGAATTAAGGAAAAACTAGTAAAGCAAGTAGACATGCAATTCTCACGTAGCACGTTGGATCACATAGGAGAGACAAAAAAAATAAAAGAAATTATACCTCCCCCTCGATGGTAATCAAATGAAGTAAAAATGGCTTCAAAACAATAAAAAGGTCAAGGTACCACTTTATTTAAGAAAAATTAAAAGAAATGTGCAAAACAAAGCTCACTTGATCATAAAGTCCCTAAAGTCATGACTTAAGCGCAATTGAAACAAAGCATGGTAGTTAATTGAAGCAAACAAGCAATGAAGTTGCACAAATTAAAGCTGCCAAGGACCAAATTGGGGACATTATTCAATTGGTTGGGTCATAGTGGCATAAGGGAAAACTTGAGGGGTTAAAGTGTGATTCTTCCTTTATTTTCATGCATGCAATCTACGTAGAAGAAGTGTTCTTTTCCTGCAACATTTCTGCCGTGAATTCCTTTCCATTTTATCATGCAAATATGTTCATCAAATGCCAGGATTTCTACTATCAATCATTGACTAAACATGCAGCTTCATTGCAGGATTAAAACAAAAATTGAAGCTGACCATCAAGGGTAAAAATTAAACAGCAAAAGAAGGAAAAAGAAAAAGATGCAGCAGGGCTCTCTGCAATTCAAAGAGCCCAGCCGCAATCTTCATTTCTTAGTTGCAGGCTTTAGCCTCAAGTGCAGAATTCAGCTTCATCATCCAGCTTTTCAACTTAACATTGAAACAGCACACAATCCAAACACAACTATCACACAATCTGCCCACTTTGCGTCATGAAACTTGTAAATTTAGACATCAATGGTCGGACAACATGCATGCAAAACTGAACAGTCCCAGCGATGTTTATCAATGCAGCAAAACAAAAATGAAAACAAGACCTTCAATTCATGTTATGAACCTCACTCAGCCACAAACATCTATTCTTAAAGGAACTAAACATAGCAGCTAGATGTAAAGTGTAGCAAAATTCTTTGCAACTTTCATGTAATCTCGGCAAAACACAGCTTTGAACAATTCCAAACAAAACATGGCTGAGCACCTTAAGATAATGCAATTGTTGGAAAAATTTCATACAAGCTTTCATTCAAAGCTACATACAAGTTTCTGCAACCAAGACTTTTGACATCTAATTTAAAACTTCTATCCCAAAGCTAGCTGCCAACTTTCATTTTCAAATGTAGATTTCGGCCTCCCATACAACTTTGAGCAGATGTTTTCAAAAAACCAACCCTACAGCTTTAAGCTAAGCGAACTACATGACCCCCCACCCTTGAATCAAGCAAAAGAACTTAGAAAGGGATCATGCAAAAAATCTGGAAAAATATACAAGAATGGTTAGGCAACTTGGTTACTTATTTTTCCAGCAAGTATTTGAACCTGATTTCAACATTTCAGACTTTAAACATACAAACCCAACTCCAAACCTCCTATTTCCTTTCCCTCAAAACAGGTTAAACATGCAATTTAGGTGGAAAAACTTGATGTGCAATCACAGAATAGAAAAACAAAACAGAGAATGCAACTTCTTTTTGTTTTTGCTAAGAAATTTTGCAGCTACAAAGCTCGTGTAGGTTAAAATGTCAAAACATCTCATTAAACCCACCATTTATTCACCAAATGCACACACATTTTCCAGATATCTATTTTAGCAATGAAGAAACCAAAAAATGCAGCAAGGAAAACACCAAACATTTCATTCTCGGACCATGAAGCAACCATTTCATTCTCTCGGACCTTCAAACCAAATCAGAAAACTAGTCATCCAAATCCATTAAACTCCCAAACACAACACAAAAATGCAGGAGACAAACCATTGAAGGTCATGCGGAAAACAGGAATGGAAGAACACGCAAACAGAAACAAACAGAAACGGCAAGAATAAACGGCAAGAATGAGTCAAAAACTAATTCCAAACCTACATAAACCTCGAATCTGTTGGGCTTGTTTGAAGATATGAAGTAAAGGGATTACCTTTAGCACCTTATGGGATCCCGTGAACAAAGCAGAAACGAAGAAATTGCGTGAGGACCACAGATTTCTGGTGAAGAAATTTCTGGAACACAGCAACGTTTCTTCTTGTTCAGCTGCCGCTTCCTTCTTCCTTCCCCTTTCTTCCGTTAACCCCCCTCTCACTTTGGTCTTTGTTTCTAAACCCCCACAGCCGCCAACTCTACTCAGCTCTCTCCTTGGTCATTTTCACTCTTTCTTCATAAAGCTCTCAGTTTTTTCTCTGCCGTCGCCTCTCTGGTTTTCCTTTGCCGTCAGTCACTCTATCCTCTTACTCTCTCCCTTGCGGCTGCTCCCTTTTGCGGCTGTCTTGCCTTTGCTATTTATACCAGCATCTCCAACCCTAAAACCCCAGCCATCTCTCCTATATTTGCAGCTAAGGGACTGCCCAGGTCCTCTCTTGCAAGCTGCGAAAATACGCAGCTTGCTGTGGCGTGTTCCATTTTTTTTTTTTTTTTTTGTTGTAAAAGTATAATATAAATATAGATAACCGATTACCTACTAATAATAATAATAAAAAATAAAAAATAAACGTAGAAATGCTAACGAAATGCTAATTTTCTTTCTTTTTCTTTATTTTTCTTTTTCCCTTCTTTTTTCAAGAAAACATTGAAATTAAATCCCAAACAACTGAACATATTTTTGAATGCTTTTCTTTCTTTTTTTTTTCTTTTTTTTTCGAGAAATTTTATGCTGAAACTTAAAAGTAAAAATAAAAACTAAAAAACTAACACTAATAAGTGAATAAAACTAAAACGACAAATAAAAAACTAAATGCTAAAAATTGGTGTCTACAGATTAAGTGTAGTGCTTGAGCAATACCTGGCGTTAATATCCTATAGGGTACGTGACTTATTATGATATGTATATAAGGAGAGTGTTTTAATTTAAATGTGTTCTATTATTTTCATTTTATGATTTGAAAATGCTTTTATCGAGTTTTATATCTACTTTATTTTGCTTATACCTATATCGTCTATTTTTCAAAAGAGGCATGGAGGGTAGGCGAAATCAGGGACATGGGACTAGTCGAGGACGTGGTTCTAACCGTGGACGTGGGGCTAGACAAGTACAAGAACAAGTACAAGAACCGAGAGAAGAGAGAGGTGCAACGGTTGAGCAACAACCTGGACCTCGAGCCGAATGAGGGAATCAGGTGGCAACGGCGATACATCAAATGACTAATATTCTTGGTCAGTTGGTAAAGCAGCAGGGTCAAACCCCTGTCAATCAGTCTAGGGACCCTGAAATAGGGGAATATAAGGCCCTAGAGCGGTTTCAAAAGTTTTCTCCTCCCAAGTTTCTTGGAGGGTCAGATCCTGAAGTAGCCGAGAGATGGCTAAAAGCAATGATCAACATTTCACCGTCTTGAATTATACGGAGGAGAGGCAGGTGAACTTTGCAGTATTTCAATTTACGGGACCAACCAGAGCTTGGTGGAATGTAATTAGGGCTAAGTGGGAGAGAGAGCGGACAACATGGACTTGTTTGAATTTTGTGCGAGAGTTTAACGAGAAATATCTTCCACCAATAGTCCAAGAGAAAAGGGAGGACGATTTCATTAAACTACGTCAAGGAACCCTAAGTGTATCTAAGTATGAGACTCAGTTCACCAAGTTATCAAAATTTGCTCCTGAATTCATAACTACGGAGCAAAGGAGGGTGAGTCTGTTTGTGCAAGAGTTGAACGTAGAGATACAGGAAGCTTTGGCGGCGGCACAAATTAATACATTCACCAAGGTTCTTGAGAAAGCTCAGAGGATAGAAATCGCAAGGGCTCAAGTGAAGGCTTTTCATGCAAGAAAGAAAGGTGCGTCTAGTGGAGACCAAGGGCAAGAACAAGGTGATCTAAGTATGCCACCCTCTAAGGTAGGTCGAGGAGCTGGTGGTGTGAGAATTTCGGGGACACCTAAGAAAGTTACTTCGAGAATAGCCCCAGGTGAAAGAGGACAACTAAGCAGTGCCGCACAAGGAGATCAAAAATCAATCCCTCACCTATCTTGTGGATATCATGAAAGACCAATCATATAGAGGATAATTGTTGGCCAAAGGCACGGAAATGTTTATAGTGTGGTAGTGCTGAACACCAGATTACAACATGTCCCCTCAGGTCAAACCCTAAACAACCAAATGTAGGAGAAAATAAACCCAGAGTGTCTACCAGAGTGTATATCTTAAACCACCAGCCAGTGCTTAATCCGTCTAAAGTGGTAGAAAGTACGATTCATGTTTTTCATTGTCTGGCTAAAATTTTGGATATGGTGAGACCTAAGAGTTAGAGACGGAATGAAAGAAAAATACCCTGAACTATTTACGAATAAATATATGAATTTCGAGGTCAAAATTCTTTTAAGGGAGAGAGAGTGTGACGACTTGAAAATTTGCTTATATTTTCTTATAATTTCCTCTTATTTTGAATAAATTATGTTATAATTTCTTTACTACTCATTTTATTTCCTCAATAGTAGTAATATATATAATGTAATCTAGATTTTTACTTTTATTTTATAGTTAGAGCAAATTAGGATTTTTGCGCATTTTGGTTGTGTGATCACTTGATGAGGTGTGTGTACCGAATTCGGTGGATAAGAGCGAGTATTAAATAAGAGGAAGTGTGTGATTAGAAGAGCTAATCATAAGTTGGTGAATTATAAGTTAAAACAAAAGTACAAGAGAATTAAGGAAAATAGGCTTGAACCGATGTGCGCTGTTTATTATCGATTGAGTACACCATTTGGCCACTACTTTCTTACCCTAATCTCCTTATTTTTATTTCATTTAATTTTTCCTAAATTAACCCCTTAAGTCAGCCACCATTATTAACTAAGGAAGAGGAAAGAAAAGAAAAAAAAGAGAGAAAACTTGGCCATGCCAAGTGTCAAAGATCTAAGGGTTGTTTGACAAAGAAACCTTTCTTTCTCTTTATCTTTCCCTTGGACCAAATTTGCTTCATTATTTGCTTGGCTTGGCCGAAACTTGGAGAGGAGAAGAAAGGAGAGAAACCTTCCATTTCCACCTTGATTTTGTTTTGTTTGAGTTGAATCACAAAAACTAAACCGATTAAACTTGCATCAAGGGTGTTAGGAAGCTTGGTGTGGTGAAAGTTTTGGAAGAAATAGTTTGGTTCCTCACTTTCAAGAATGTTTTGTAAGGTACAAGTCTAAAACTTCCTTTACTTTTCTTAATCTTGCTAAATATGCTATAGAAGCTTTGAATCTTGGAATATTATGGATGATTTTCTAATTTTGGGTTGTTTAGTGAAAATTTCAGATTGGGTTTTATATTTTTCAGCTTTGATTATGTTTTTTAACTAGCAAATGTTGGTATTGATTTTGGATATGGAATTTGTGAGGTGATTAATGGCATGATTGTGACTTTTTAGCATTAAAAGACGAATTTTCAGCTTTGGTGAGAAAATTTCAGTTTTGGTAGTGGTTGGATATTCGCTAAAATTGAGTTATATTTGGATGTTTTTAGTCTAGGTAAAGAGCTATCTTGATATGTTTATTGGTGATGTTTGAATTGGGTTGATTTGAGGAAAAACATGAAGCCTTAAATGGCTAAAAAATTGGACAAATACAAAGGGTATGCTGCCCAAATTTTCATTCGAGAGATAAGTGAGTGAACTTGGAACTTGAGCGGTGATTCGGGAATGAATTGGACTTTGGTTGTCTATGGTATTCAAGTTTCCTTTAGTAGAGGTATATAAACACAATTTTTACAAAAACTTATATACTTTTAAAGGTGAAGTAGCGACCACTTTAAATACGATTTTCTAGTTTTTTTTAACACCAAATTGCGAACTTATAAGTGTTCAACGCTTCTTTATTGAAACCAAAAGAGCGAGCATGATTTTTCTAGATTTTGATAAGTGAAATGGATACTATTTAAACAAGTTTTATTTCCCTGATTTTATTTAAGTGAAACTCCTATATTTTAAACCCTAATTGATTGGAAACTGTTAAACGGTATTTTATCGCAGATTTGGATTCCAACCAAGGAGTTGAACTAGAGCGTGGTATTAAAAAGCAATAACTCATTGGTGAGTGTTTTCCAATGCATGATTGAACTTGATCTTTGAATGAAATGTTTTGCCAATGCGATTGAATAATACTTGACTTGTTTGGATAAGATGAGGGTGTATTTTATCGCACTCGTCCTCTCCTTCTTGAATGATCTCATACTTTTTTGAGCTTGATTGACCTGTATTTGTATTAGTGCTTGTACTTCACTTGTAAATGCGGAGCGGTAGCAATGTATCACACTCAATCCGAATGGGAGGTGCCTCTTATCCCGTCTCACTACTTTTATTCTCACCCTATTGGTTAGTCAGTCAAATCGAGCCAGTAAGGGTTTCGTCGAGGAGACTGGCGAACCATAGGTACTGTTTATTGTTTATTGTTTATTATTTATTGTATTATCTTTTGGATATAGTCCACTGGATTCGGTATACTCGAGTATTACCATCACTCTTATTTTGAAATTCAGACCCGGTAGGGGGTTGATTGGTGGATGGAATTTGGTGTAAAGTGGAAATCTACGATCATGGTTTTGCTTCTTTAAACGTTGATGGAGTGTCAATGGGTTCGGATCAAATAATGCAACGGGAATTTGGCTCTTGGGAGCCATCTGTATCCTTATACTTGGAAATGATTGTTACTTGTAGTATTATTATTTCTTTTTATGAACTTGTACGCTCGCTCATTTTGATGTTTCAAGTTTTACAAAATTACCAACTTGTTACTTGGGTCTGCATGAAGTTTTGGAACCTCACTGAGTTTTGGCTCACCCTATTAGGTTTGTTTTCCTTACAGGGAAATCGAGCGCGGGCATGAGACTAGTACAGGTTAGCGTAGTCTAGTTTTTGAATTTTGTGTTTGTACTCACGTTAGTGCTTGATTAGGGTTGAAAGTTAGCTAGAATTTGAATCTCTTGTTTTATTCAGATATGTATGAATGGTTGAGGTAGAAATGAATGTACCTGTACGTTTCAAGCTTGGGAACTGTCGTTTACTTTACTTTCAAAGTTGTAACTTATTTTCTTGAAGTTAATGAGTGAGTCCTGGTCAGAATTGGATAGGCGGTCCACTAAATCTTAAGGTACGCCCTAGGGAGAGGTGGGATCGTCACAGGTGGTATCAGAGCTCTTTTGAGCTCATATCGAGAGAGGGTTCTCGGACTGAGAAAATTGACCTGTAAGTATGGAATGAATCTCTGTTATTGAGAAAAATTAGATATGTATGTTGGGTAGGAATCTCAAGAGTAGTTGATTTATGGAATATCTCGAGTGGTGAATCATCATATTTTCGGATTCATGTACCCGAATACCAATGAGTGATACCTTTAGGCTAAATTGATATCTCGAGTAATATTGAGATAAGTCTAGATGGCGAAAGTCAAGGCACGGGGAATGCGAATAGTCTGGACTTGCGAGATATTGAAGATATTAGTGAGATTTGGGACCCTTATTATTCAAGTGTACATACCTGGTTGTACTTTTTCAATTTTTGATTAAGTATAATATTTGAACAATACCTGGGGTTAATATCCCATAGGGTATGTTACTTGTTATGATATGTATATATAAGGAGAGTGTTTTATTTTAAATGTCTTCTATTGTTTTCATTTTATAATTTGGAAATACTTTTATCGAATTTAATAGTTACTTTATTTTGCTTATACCTATATCGTCTATCTTTCAAAAGAGGCATGGAGAATAGGCGAAATCAGGGACGTGGGACTAGTCGAGGACACGGTTCTAACCGTGGACGTGGGGTTAGACGAGTACAAGAACAAGTACAACAACCGAGAGAAGAGAGAGGTGCAACGGTTGAACCACAACCTGGACCCCGAACCGAAGGAGGGTATCAGGTGAGAACGGCGATATAATAAATGACTAATATTCTTGCTCGGTTGGTAGAGCAGCAGGGTCAAACCCCTGTCAATCTGCCTAGGAACCCTGAAATAGGGGAAGAAAGGACCCTAGAACTGTTTCAAAAGTTTTCTCCTCTCAAGTTTCTTGAAGGGTCAGATCCTGAGGTAGCTGAGAGATGGTTGGAAGCAATGATCAACATTTTCACCGCCTTGAATTATACAGAGAAAAGACAGGTGAATTTTACGGTATTTCAATTTGAGGGACCAGTCAGTTTGGTGGAATGTAATTAGGGCTAAGTGGGAGAGAAAGCGGACAGCATGGACTTGGTTGAATTTTGTGTGAGAGTTTAACGAGAAATATCTTTCACCAATAGTCCAAGGGAAAGGGAGGACAATTTCATTAAACTACATCAAGGAACCCTAAGTGTATCTGAGTATGAGACTTAGTTCACCAAATTATCAAAATTTGCTCCTAAATTGATAGTTACGGTGCAAAGGAGGGTGAGACAGTTTGCGCAAGGATTGAACGTAAAGATATAGGAAGCTTTGGCGGCTGCACAAATTAATACATTCACCGAGGTTCTTGAGAAAGCCCAGAGGATAGAAATCGCAAGGGCTACAAGGATATCTAAGTATGCCACCCTCTAAGGTGGGTCAAGGAGCTGGTGGTCTGAGAATTTCGGGGACATCTAAGGAAGTTACTTCGAGAGGAGCTCCAAGTGAAACATTAATCCCTCACTTGTTTTGTGGATATTGTGGATAGACCAATCATACAGAAGATAATTGTTGGCGAAAGGCACGGAAATGTTTATGGTGTGGTAGTGCTGAGCACCAGATTGCAACCCATCCCATCAGGTCAAACTCTAAACAACCAAATGTAGGAGAAAATAAACCCTAAGTGCCTGCCAGAGTGTATATCTTAAACCACCAGCCAGTGCTTAACCCGTCTAATGTAGTAGAAGGTACGATTCATGTTTTTCATTGTCTGGCTAAAATTTTGGCTATGGTGAGACCTGGGAGCTAGAGACGGACATGCAAGAAAAATATCCTGAGTTATTTACGAATAAATGTATGAATTTTGAAGTCGAAATTCTTTTAAGGGGGAGAGAGTGTGACGACTTGAAAATTTGCTTATATTTGCTTATAATTCTCTCTTATTTTGAATAAATTATTTTATAATTTCTTTACTACTCATTTTATTCTCTCAATAGTTGTAATATATATAATAGAATCAAGAGTTTTACTTTTACTTCTATAATTAGAGCAAATTAGAATTTTTGCGCATTTTGGTTGTGTGATCACTTGGTGAGGTGTGTGTATCGAATTTGGTGGATAAGAGCGAGTAGTAAATAAGAGGAAGTGTGTGATTAGAAGTGCTAATCATAAGTTAGTGAATTATAAGTTAAAACAAAAGTACAAAAGAGTTAAGGAAAATAGACTTGAACCGATATGCGCTGTTTGTTACCGATTGAGTATACTACTTGACCACTACTTTCTTACCCTAATATCCTTGTTTTTATTTCATTTAATTTCTCCTAAATTAATCCTTAAGTCAGCCACTATTATTGACTAAGGAAGAGGAAAGAAAAAAAAAGAGAGAAAACTTGGCCTTGCCAAGTGTCAAAGATTTAAGGGTTGTTTGACTAAGACACCTTTCTTTCTCCTTATCTTTCCCTTGGACCAAATTTGCTTCATTATTTTCTTGGCTTGGCCGAAACTAGGAGAGGAGAAGAAAGGAGAGAAATCTTCCATTTCCACCTTGATCTTGCTTTGTTTGAGTTGAATCACAAAAACTAAACCGATTAAACTTGCATCAAGACTGTTACGAACTTTGGTGTGGTGAAAATTTTGGAAGAAATAGCTTGGTTCCTCACTTTCAAGAAGTTTTTGTAAGGTATAAGTCTAAAACTTCATTTATTTTTCTTAATCTTGCTAAATATGCTACAGAAGCTTTGAATCATGGAATATTATGAATGATTTTCTAGTTTTCGGTTATTTAGTGAAAATTTCAGTTAAGGTTTTATATTTTTCAGTTTTGATTATGTTGTTTAACTAGCAAATGTTGGTATTGAACTTGGATATACAATTTGTGAGGTGATTAATGGCATGATTGTGACTTTTTAGCATTAAAAGATGAATATTCAGCTTTGGTGAGAAAATTCCAGTTTTGGTAGTGGTTGGATATTTGCTAGAAATGAGTTATATTTGGATGTTTTTAGCCTAGATAAAGAGCTATCTTGATATGTTTATTGGTGGTGTTTGAATTGGGTTGATTTGAAGAAAAACATGAAGCCTTAAATGGCTGAAAAATTGGATAAATACAAGGGGTATGCTGCCCAAATTTTCATTCAAGGGATAAGTGAGTAAACTTGGAACTTGAGCGGTGATTCGGGGATGATTGGACTTCGCTTGTCTAGGGTATTCAAGTTTCCTTTAGTAGAGGTATATAAGCTGAATTTTTACCAAAACTAATATACTTTTAAAGGTGAAGTAGCAACCACTTTAAATACGATTTTCTATTTTTTTTTTAACATCAAATTGCGAACTTATAAGTGTTCAACGGTTCTTTATCGAAACCAAAAGAGCGAGCATAATTTTTCTAGAGTTTGATAAGTGAAATGAATACTACTTAAACGAGTTTTATTTACTTGATTTTCTTTAAGCGAAACTCCTATATTTTGAACCCTAATTGATTGCAAACTGTTAAACGGTATTTTATCGCAGATTTGGACTCCAGCCAAGGAGTTGAACTAGAGCGTGGTTTTGAAAAGCAAAAACTCATTGGTGAGTGTTTTCCAATGCATGATTGAACTTGATCTTTGATTGAAATGATTTGCTAATGCGATTGAATAATACTTGACTTATTTGGATGAGACGAGAGTGTACTTTATCGCACTCGTCCTCCCTTTCTTGAATGATCTCATACTTGCTTGAGCTTGATTGACCTGTATTTGTATTGGTATTTATACTTGACTTGTAAGTGTTGAGCGGTAGCATGTATGTTGACCTTGGTCGATCAATCCTTGGTTTTGATGATTAACAAACCAAAATGTAGATTTGGGCTAATGTTTTTATGTGAGCAATTTGTTAGAACAGATTCTTGTGGCACAAAAGAAGAAGCAAAAACAGGGCACTCATGTGGGACGTCCGAAAGGAAGCTATCGGACGTCCGAAAGGATGAAGAACATCAAGAAGGAAATTCTGTCGGACGCTCGTGAGGAAGTATCGGACGTCCGGATGGATCGGACGCACTCCTCGGACGCACATCGATCGTGTCGGACGTCCTAAAAATTCCACGAAGATTTGATAACTCTCTGGACGACGTTCGGACACAGAAGCTCGGACGATAAAATCCCATCGAACGTCCGAACAACAACTTGACTGATTTTCGGACGATGGGATCGGACGATGACTAAGCTGTCGGACGTCCGACAGGCCAACGGCTAGTTTCGACAGCATTTAATATTTGACCGTTGGAGAGCCTTTTGGAGCCATTTCTCACCTTCTATAAATACCCCAAAACACAAGAAGACAAGAGACTTTTGCCAACACTAAATACAAGCTTACAAGTGAGATTTTTGAGTAGAAAGATTCTTTGTTGGTTGTATAAGGGGTTGGGGAAGTTGGGTTGTGAGGTTGCTCAAGTGAAGGTTATTCTCTAGGAGGAGTAAAAGCTTGGTGAAGGTGAACCTTTCACTTGAAGTGGTAAAACCTTGGTGAAGGTTGCCTCATTTGTATAAAATAGTTCTTAATTGGGTGAGTGATATTTCAAGTGTAGGTTGTTGAGGGTTAACTAGAATTGTTGTAAAACTCCTTGGCTCAACCAAAGTGTGTTTGGGGTGAGGAAGGAGTGAGCCTTCACTTGTACATCTTGGTTAGCATCGCCATCTATTGAAGAGGCTATTGGATTGATATTTGGTTTGCATTTCTTATCTTTTCTCTTTAATTAAGTTTTCTTTATTGTGCTTAAATTTGATATATCTTTGTGCATCATTGTGAAATTGTTTGTACTCATTGGGTTGCACCAGGCCTTACAATTGGTATCAGAGCTTGGTCTCTTTTGATCAAGCTTAACCGCTTAGAGTAAAGATCATGGCAACCATAAAAGTTTCTTTTTTAGAAGGGCAATCTATTGATAGACCACCTATGTTTAATGGTTCTCATTTTAGCATGTGGAAACAAAGAATGATGATTTTCTTACAATCCGTTTATATTGAATTATGGTATGTGGTAGAAGATGGTCCTTATGAAGCCAGAATAATTGACTCTACCACTAATTTGAGTAGATTAAAGACTAGACAAGAATTGAATGAAAAAGACAAGAGATACCTTTCTTTGAATGCCAAGGCCATGTGTATATTGTACAATGCATTAGATGTAAATGAATCTAGTAGGATTAAAGGTTGTAAATCGGCTAAAGATATTTGGGATAAATTGTGTGTATTTCATGAAGGTAACCAAGATATTAAAGAACAAAAGAAATCTTTGCTTGTTTCTCAATATGAATTTTTCAAAATGCATCCTCTTGAAAATGTTGATAAGATGTGTAGTAGATTTTGTGACATTATTCAAGATCTTAAATTGCTTGGAAGAGAATATTCTTTGGGTGAGAAAAATAGAAAGATTTTGAATGCCTTGCCAAAAGAATGGGAAAACAAAATAAATGCTATAGAAGAGGCAAAGGATTTAAATTCTATGTCCATTGAATCTCTTGTGAATTCCCTAACTTCTTATGAATTAAAGCTGCAATTCAAAGTGCAAGAGGAAGAAAATGCAAGAATGTATAAGAGAGGCATAGCTTTTAAAGCATCTCAAGTGGGGGATAACCCATCCTTCATGGGTAATGAAAACATGGAAGTGGACAATGATATAACTCCTCACATCAAAAGTTTCAAGAATATCTTCAACAAGAGAAGTTCAAGAGGAGATTGCAAAATTACATGGGATGAATACAATTCAAAAAGAGAAAAAGAAGAGTTGGCACAAATGGCACTAATGGCCTTTGGAGAAGATGAGGTAAATTCTTATCACTCTTCTTGTGATGAAGATAATGAAGATGATGATGTGAAAATTCTTATGATTAAAATGCATAAAAGTTTGAGAAAATCTTATGCTAAAAATAAAGATTTGAAAACAAAAATAAATGATTTGTTGGAAGAAAACTCCAAACTTTTTCAGGAAAACAAATGTTTGAGAATGGAAAATGATGATTTAAAAAATCAAAAAAATGTTTTTGATTGCAAAAATAATTTGAAAAGGAAGTTGGAAGAGAAAACAAAGTTTTATGAAAAAATGTTGGAGGAACAAAATTTGTTAAAGAAAAGAATTAATAACTTGAACGAGTTTCTCCAAAATGAAAAACAAAAGTTTTCTCAAACAAAAGAAAGCAAATCTTTTCAAGGCACAAATAAGTTTGCTATGATAAGAAGTAAGAAAATCAGTTGCATTAAATCCACTTATGTGCAAAATACTTCTATCATGTGTCACTTTTGTTGTCAATTTGGACATATGCAAAATGATTGCTATGTAAAGAAAAATATGAGAAAAGGTATGAAATCCATGTGGATTGCTAGATCATGTTGTACTAACTCCCAAGAACCCTATAAAAAATTACAATTGGTATCATGACAGTTTTGTCATTCTATATGGTCTTGATTTGGAAAATAAAGGGGGAGTTTGCTTTTTGATTGATGTCAAAAGGGGGAGTAGGATTTATTGAAATTTCTTTGTATGTTGGCATTTTCTAAGGGGGAGTTTTATTTGAACTTATTTGATCAAAGAAATATTCATTTTGTTTGTCATCATCAAAAAGGGGGAGATAGGATTTATTGAAATTTCTTTGTATGTTGGCATTTTCTAAGGGGGAGTTTTATTTGAACTTATTTGATCAAAGAAATCTTCATTTTGTTTGTCATCATCAAAAAGGGGGAGATTGTTGACCTTGGTCGATCAATCATTGGTTTTGATGATTAACAAACTAAAATGTAGATTTGGGCTAATGTTTTTATGTGAGCAATTTGTTAGAACAGATTCTTGTGGCACAAAAGAAGAAGCAAAAACAGGGCACTCATGTGGGACGTCCGAAAGGAAGCTATCGGACGTCCGAAATGATGAAGAACATCAAGAAGGAAATTCTGTCGGACGCTCGTGAGGAAGCATCGGACGTCCGGATGGATCGGACGCACTCCTCGGACGCACATCGATCGTATCGGACATCCTAAAAATTCCACGAAGATTTGATAACTCTCTGGACGACGTTCGGACACAGAAGCTCGGACGATAAAATTCCATCGGACGTCCGAACAACAACTTGACTGATTTTCGGACGATGGGATCGGACGATGACTAAGCTGTCGGACGTCCGACAGGCCAACGGCTAGTTTCGACAGCATTTAATATTTGACCGTTGGAGAGCCTTTTTGGAGCCATTTCTCACCTTCTATAAATACCCCAAAACACAAGAAGACAAGAGACTTTTGCCAACACTAAATACAAGCTTACAAGTGAGATTTTTGAGTAGAAAGATTCTTTGTTGGTTGTATAAGGGGTTGGGGAAGTTGGGTTGTGAGGTTGCTCAAGTGAAGGTTATTCTCTAGGAGGAGTAAAAAGCTTGGGTGAAGGTGAACCTTTCACTTGAAGTGGTAAAACCTTGGTGAAGGTTGCCTCATTTGTATAAAATAGTTCTTAATTGGGTGAGTGATATTTCAAGTGTAGGTTGTTGAGGGTTAACTAGAATTGTTGTAAAACTCCTTGGCTCAACCAAAGTGTGTTTGGGGTGAGGAAGGAGTGAGCCTTCACTTGTACATCTTGGTTAGCATCGCCATCTATTGAAGAGGCTATTGGATTGATATTTGGTTTGCATTTCTTATCTTTTCTCTTTAATTAAGTTTTCTTTATTGTGCTTAAATTTGATATATCTTTGTGCATCATTGTGAAATTGTTTGTACTCATTGGGTTGCACCAGGCTTACAATTGTATCAGAGCTTGGTCTCTTTTGATCAAGCTTAACCGCTTAGAGTAAAGATCATGGCAACCATAAAAGTTTCTTTTTAGAAGGGCAATCTATTGATAGACCACCTATGTTTAATGGTTCTCATTTTAGCATGTGGAAACAAAGAATGATGATTTTCTACAATCCGTTTATATTGAATTATGGTATGTGGTAGAAGATGGTCCTTATGAAGCCAGAATAATTGACTCTACCACTAATTTGAGTAGATTAAAGACTAGACAAGAATTGAATGAAAAAGACAAGAGATACCTTTCTTTGAATGCCAAGGCCATGTGTATATTGTACAATGCATTAGATGTAAATGAATCTAGTAGGATTAAAGGTTGTAAATCAGCTAAAGATATTTGGGATAAATTGTGTGTATTTCATGAAGGTAACCAAGATATTAAAGAACAAAAGAAATCTTTGCTTGTTTCTCAATATGAATTTTTCAAAATGCATCCTCTTGAAAATGTTGATAAGATGTGTAGTAGATTTTGTGACATTATTCAAGATCTTAAATTGCTTGGAAGAGAATATTCTTTGGGTGAGAAAAATAGAAAGATTTTGAATGCCTTGCCAAAAGAATGGGAAAACAAAATAAATGCTATAGAAGAGGCAAAGGATTTAAATTCTATGTCCATTGAATCTCTTGTGAATTCCCTAACTTCTTATGAATTAAAGCTGCAATTCAAAGTGCAAGAGGAAGAAAATGCAAGAATGTATAAGAGAGGCATAGCTTTTAAAGCATCTCAAGTGGGGGATAACCCATCCTTCATGGGTAATGAAAACATGGAAGTGGACAATGATATAACTCCTCACATCAAAAGTTTCAAGAATATCTTCAACAAGAGAAGTTCAAGAGGAGATTGCAAAATTACATGGGATGAATACAATTCAAAAAGAGAAAAAGAAGAGTTGGCACAAATGGCACTAATGGCCTTTGGAGAAGATGAGGTAAATTCTTATCACTCTTCTTGTGATGAAGATAATGAAGATGATGATGTGAAAATTCTTATGATTAAAATGCATAAAAATTTGAGAAAATCTTATGCTAAAAATAAAGATTTGAAAACAAAAATAAATGATTTGTTGGAAGAAAACTCCAAACTTTTTCAGGAAAACAAATGTTTGAGAATGGAAAATGATGATTTAAAAAATCAAAAAAATGTTTTTGATTGCAAAAATAATTTGAAAAGGAAGTTGGAAGAGAAAACAAAGTTTTATGAAAAAATGTTGGAGGAACAAAATTTGTTAAAGAAAAGAATTAATAACTTGAACGAGTTTCTCCAAAATAAAAAACAAAAGTTTTCTCAAACAAAAGAAAGCAAATCTTTTCAAGGCACAAATAAGTTTGCTATGATAAGAAGTAAGAAAATCAGTTGCATTAAATCCACTTATGTGCAAAATACTTCTATCATGTGTCACTTTTGTTGTCAATTTGGACATATGCAAAATGATTGCTATGTAAAGAAAAATATGAGAAAAGGTATGAAATCCATGTGGATTGCTAGATCATGTTGTACTAACTCCCAAGAACCCTATAAAAACTTACAATTGGTATCATGACAGTTTTGTCATTCTATATGGTCTTGATTTGGAAAATAAAGGGGGAGTTTGCTTTTTGATTGATGTCAAAAGGGGGAGTAGGATTTATTGAAATTTCTTTGTATGTTGGCATTTTCTAAGGGGGAGTTTTATTTGAACTTATTTGATCAAAGAAATCTTCATTTTGTTTGTCATCATCAAAAAGGGGGAGATTGTTGACCTTGGTCGATCAATCCTTGGTTTTGATGATTAACAAACCAAAATGTAGATTTGGGCTAATGTTTTTATGTGAGCAATTTGTTAGAACAGATTCTTGTGGCACAAAAGAAGAAGCAAAAACAGGGCACTCATGTGGGACGTCCGAAAGGAAGCTATCGGACGTCCGAAAGGATGAAGAACATCAAGAAGGAAATTCTGTCGGACGCTCGTGAGGAAGCATCGGACGTCCGGATGGATCGGACGCACTCCTCGGACGCACATCGATCGTGTCGGACGTCCTAAAAATTCCACGAAGATTTGATAACTCTCTGGACGACGTTCGGACACAGAAGCTCGGACGATAAAATCCCATCGAACGTCCGAACAACAACTTGACTGATTTTCGGACGATGGGATCGGACGATGACTAAGCTGTCGGACGTCCGACAGGCCAACGGCTAGTTTCGACAGCATTTAATATTTGACCGTTGGAGAGCCTTTTGGAGCCATTTCTCACCTTCTATAAATACCCCAAAACACAAGAAGACAAGAGACTTTTGCCAACACTAAATACAAACTTACAAGTGAGATTTTTGAGTAGAAAGATTCTTTGTTGGTTGTATAAGGGGTTGGGGAAGTTGGGTTGTGAGGTTGCTCAAGTGAAGGTTATTCTCTAGGAGGAGTAAAAGCTTGGTGAAGGTGAACCTTTCACTTGAAGTGGTAAAACCTTGGTGAAGGTTGCCTCATTTGTATAAAATAGTTCTTAATTGGGTGAGTGATATTTCAAGTGTAGGTTGTTGAGGGTTAACTAGAATTGTTGTAAAACTCCTTGGCTCAACCAAAGTGTGTTTGGGGTGAGGAAGGAGTGAGCCTTCACTTGTACATCTTGGTTAGCATCGCCATCTATTGAAGAGGCTATTGGATTGATATTTGGTTTGCATTTCTTATCTTTTCTCTTTAATTAAGTTTTCTTTATTGTGCTTAAATTTGATATATCTTTGTGCATCATTGTGAAATTGTTTGTACTCACTGGGTTGCACCAGGCCTTACAATGTACCATACTCAATCCGAGTGGGAGGTGACTCTCATCCCGTCTCACTACTTTTATCCTCACCCTATTGGTTAGTCAATCGAATCGAGCCAGTAAGGGTTTGGTTGAGGAGACTGGCGAACCATAAGTACTATTTATTGTTTATTGTATAATCTTTTGGATATAGTCCACTGGATTCGGTATACTCGAGTATTACCATCACTCTTATTTTGAAGTTCGGGTCCGATAGGGGGTTGATTGGTGGATGGAATTTTGTGTAAAGTGGAGATCTAGGGTCATGGTTTTGCTTCTTTAAACGTTGACGGAGTGTCACCAGATTCAAATCAAGTAATACAACGGGAATTTGGCTCTTAAGAGCCATCTGTATCCTTATACTTGGAAATGATTGTTATTTGTAGTGTTATTGTTTCTTTTTATGAACTTGTATGCTCGCTCATTTTGATATTTCAAGTTTTACATAATGACCAACTTGTTACTTGGGTCTGTATGAAGTTTTGGAACCTCACTGAGTTTTGCCTCACCCTATTAGTTTTGTTTTCCTTGTAGGGAAATCGAACGCGAGCATAAGACTGGTACAGACTAGCGTAGTCTAATTTTTTTAATTTTGTGTTTGTACTCACGTTAGTGCTTGATTAGGGTTGGAAGTTAGTTAGAACTTGAATCTCTTGTTATATTCGGATATGTATGAATGGTTGAGGTAGAAATGAATATACATGTACGTTCCAAGCTTAGGAACTATCGTTTCTTTTACTGTCAAAGTTGTAACCTATTTTCTTGAAATTAGTGAGTGAGTCCTGACGAGAGTTGGACAGGCGGTCCGCTAAACCCTGGGGTACGCCCTAGGGAAAGGTGGGGTCATCACACTACTTCCGTTCGAAGGATGTCTAGTTCCTTATGGATATCTCTCAAATTTGTCATATCACCGATTCCGTTAAGGTCAAATGATAGCCTGCTAGGAAAATTAAAGGATCGGAATGAATAACTAATCACAATTGGAAACTCTAGCCATTTTACTCTTCCATTCTTTTGCTTACAAGTCACCCAAGAAATATAAATGTTAACTATTCTCTACTTGAGATAAACGAGTTCTTGGGTTTTTGCATAAAGTTTACTATCATCACTTATACACATAACAAAATGCAGAATCATATTCCTTAAATCAAAAGTTCTGCACCCTAACTCACTATCTAATATACACTTACTTATAAACTTACTCAAGAAGAAACCATAATCTCTTATCCCCACTAGTGCCTTGTACCATCCTCCATCAAGACGATCATTCTAATTCTATCAAAATTTGCATACAAGTATAGAACTCATGTCTTTGTCCCCAAAATCCCGTACATAATCCATAACTTATAGATAAATAGGAATCAAAACCAGGTTCCTATGGGGTATCATAGAAGGGTAGAAAATAGACGAGTAGTCAAGCAAGAATTAAAATGTATTACATATGTAACTGTAATCGAATCGCAGCAAAATCAAGGAAATATGGAAGAAGGATACACAGGTACAAGAGAAATGAAACAGGCTGCAATACTAGCATCTTAAACATTCACGACGACCGTAAACTGGCCATCATCTATATAAACCCCAACCAGATCCGCACGAGACTAATCCATGGCGACACTCATTGATCCACTCTTCTCGATCAGTTCAATTCCTAGGTCAAATAGTAGAATCTTCCGCATCTTAACTTGTGCATCTACATTCACCACAAATTCAATCGAAATATTGACTCTCGTCCTAATGCTCTCAACTCTTTAGTACTCGGGTACAGGAATCCGAAACAAGATAATTCACAATTCGAGTCGGTCGGTCCCAAGAGTAAATCACTTTTATTAGAGATTCCTACCTGACGTACATATCTATCTTCTTCAAGTATCATGATAAAGGTTTTATGCCTATAACATTCATGATTCACAACTTATACTCAAGAAGAGTACTTAATCCTTTACACTTATTCACGTAATCGGAACCATAACACCACTTAACCCAAACTCACGTCATGTAGAAACCATGCGAGACGGCTCTGATACCAATTGTGATGGCCCCACCTCCTCCTAGGGCATACCTAAGGGTTTGGCGGACCGCCTACCCAATTCTCGCCAGGACTCACTCACTTACTTGAACCGAATCAAGATTTTTAAGTCCAACAATTTCTTAAAACCAAGAAAGTACTTGAATAACAACAGCCACAATCCTTAGGCAATAGCATAAACTATTACAACTATAATATTTCAACTACAAATGAAATTTACACTTCTAAATGTCCAAAAGTCGCTCAGGGAATTACACTAGCTCTACACAAAAGCTGAGTAGTCTAGCACCTCCAATTCTTCACTTCAAATTCCCATTAAAAAATAACAAACTTAAAGAGATGAGCGGATGCTCAGTGAGGCCAAGAAAGCAAGCAAGCAAGTACCATAATTCAACTCAAGTAGCACATGTATAGAATAACAACAATATTTTCACGTAAAGTCACAAAAGGACTAAAACACGCTCATTAAGAGGATACAAGAGCTCTCAGGAGCTAATCCACAAGCTTGCCATTTCACGATCTTGGATATCATTTTCTTTTGTTGACACTCCACCAACCACGCAAATAACAAGTCCGTGGAATTCACTTGACACGAATACCCATCCACCGTTCACCCTCTACCGGGCCCGAACATCCACAAGTATTTTTGGTAATACTCGAGTATACTCATGCAAGAACAAGTATGGTCGATAAGATAACTCTCTAATCGACTTAATCCAGATGAAGGTACTGAGATAGGAATGAGAGGCACCTCCCACTCGGATTGAGTGTGGTACATGCTGCCGCTCAGCACTAGGGTCGATGAGATAACTCTCCAATCGAGTTAATCAAAATAAAAGTACTGAGATGGGAATGAGAAGCACCTCCCACTCGAATTGAATGTGGTACATGCTACC
Organism: Coffea eugenioides; assembly: GCF_003713205.1. NCBI lineage: Eukaryota > Viridiplantae > Streptophyta > Magnoliopsida > Gentianales > Rubiaceae > Coffea > Coffea eugenioides. The sequence continues at coordinate 33,135,019 of NC_040038.1, forward strand.
GTTCAACATTTACAAGTCAAGCACAAGTACAAGTCAATCAAATTCAAGCAAGTACAGGATCATTCAAGAAGGGGAGGACGGGTGTGATAAAGTACACCCTCACCTAATCAAGTTCAATAATCAAACACATAACACGTCGTATCATTCAAATCAAGATATCAAGAAACATACCCTTGACACTCACCAATAGTAAAGTAAGTAAGACAAGAGAAAGCTTTCACGAGTTCTCCTCAGGGTTCCTCTTGAATTTCTCTTGAATACCTGAAACAGGCACAATTTCCCCTTAACCCTTCACTCAAGCATGCTCAATTTCTTGTCAAATTAAGAGAGAAACTCTCTTCACTTAACCACTAAGATAACATTCAAAGGAAGATTCAAAAGTGATCCATTTGTAAGTCCAAAACGTGGCAAGAGTTTTCGATTCAAAAGTTAGCCAAACCACTCAAGAGTTTAACAAAACACACGTGGGAGGGAAAACCACTTTCACTTCCTTAACTCCTAATCTTTTGCCCAAGTTTTGATATATAAATGAGCATTCAAGTTTACTAAAATTGATGGAGTGAAACTTCACCAAACCACCATTTATTTCTTAGCAAAGACACCAACAAATCCTCCAAGTTTTGAACATCAAGCAAGTGAGATTTTTTCACAAAACTCTTAGCATGACTGTGACGCTCCCACTTCTACCCAAGGCGAACCAAAGGGTATTCGCGAGACGTCTGCCCAACTCTCTCCAGGACTCAAGACAATTCGATTCAAACTTAACGATACACAACAATTAATACAAGCCTAATAAAGAAAACTCGCTTCCATAATCGAAAATCCAAGTCTTACACCATGAGTTCAAAATACATCAGTTATCCAATTCTTACATCAGGTTCCCCAAAGATACATCAATTTCCAAAATATACAACAGCCAAAAGTCTAGTTAAATACGTATGAAACCCTAATACAAAAGTGCATCCCAAGGGGGTTTCTCTGAGTTTTATTTCAAGTCTGTTCCTGTTAAGGAAAATAAATCTACGGGGTGAGCGATTGCTTGTGAGGCCAAGAACACACATGCAAGCACGTTATTCAAGTAACAATCCCAATTAACAAGTAAAACAATCATGTTCAAGTAAATGATAATTCGAGCGAGAAAAGTAAATAGAAACAATTCAAGAATATAGGAGCTCTCATAAACTATTTTCCACTTGCACGATCAAGAATCACCACGAGTTGACACTCCATCAATCGGGTAGGTTATAGTCCGTAGAACTTCCCTTATTCTGTCCCCGTTCACCTTTACATACCCCTGTACCGGACCCGCCTGTCCTTTGTTTGAGGCGATACTGCTCGAGTATGCCAAGCAAGACCTCTCAATAAGCCAAACTTATGTTTTCTCATGGCTCGCCAAAGAGCCCGACCAATCCCGTGCTGGCTCGAGTCTAAGGTTGGCCAGTGAGAATTGGGCATCCCCCACGATTACAATTAAGAGTCGAGGAGATTCACTCCAATCGACTTATGCAGCCATAACATAAAATCACTTAAACACTTCACTTAATTCACTTAACAAGTCACTTCAAGCAATTCAAGCATTTCATGTCAAGTAATTCAAGTACACTTCACTTAAATGAGAACGAGTGCGATAAAGTACACACTCGACACAGCAGTTTCAAAATATTCGATTATCAATAACAATTAACACGTAACACGTTTTTCACACACTTGACACTCACCAATCAAAAAAAGGAAGTAGTGCCCACTTGAGGGTTCAGGCGTCCACCGTGGGATCCTCTTGAAGGTCCTCTTGAGTGCTTGAACAATTAATAATTAACTATTACACACTATCGCTTAAGACCCCTAATTATCAAGAAAGATTGCACTCATGTACAATTAAAAAGATATCATGAAAATGAGCCTTAATTACTCATAAATCGAGACTCGAGAGTGTGGTTTAAAATACACGGAAAAATTTGATTTTCATCATTGAAATCAAGTGTAAAACGGTCAAGCGATATCGAAGAAAAAATGGAGAGTTCTAAAAACTCAATTTCCTTTAAGTTCGGAAATTTTAGATTAGAGGTACAATCTCTGAAAAACATATCTCACTCTTCGTAGATCCAAAATTGGGAAACTTGGTACCGTTAGAAACTAGTTCCAAAGTACTAAAAGTTCCTAGAAGACACTTTTCTATGATTCTAAAAGGAAGACACTCAAATTTTGGCCTCAAATTACTGATTTGGATTCCCCGGACAGATTCGGGGTTGGTTTTTGACAAATTTTGGAAATTCGGCAAAATTCACAGAATGCGAACTAGCCACTAAAATTTGGAACTTAATTAGAGTTACAATCAAAGTTTAAAACACCACAAACGGGATAAGAATCGGAGTTTTGAGCGCCAAGATATAACAGCTCAAAGTTGCTGAAAATTTCTCACTGAACAAGGATTTTCCAGATTTGAAACATAAACTTTGGGACTTCAGTTGGGTATTGAAATGGACTTGGAAGGGCACCAAATTTGGTAGTATTATCCTACCATATAAGGGCTATTCCTCTATCAAGTTTCATGCAAAAATTCGTACGGAAGGTTAGTTAACAAAGCCACTAAAATTCCAAGAATTTCCAAGGAAAATCTGCCTTGTACTTCCGTTTTCCTTTTTTCTAACTTTTGGCCAATGAAATCGACTCAAATCTGGTTCATTTATGAAGACAAGGTCTAAGAAACATCCAAAACATATTTGGTAGGTGATTGACACCAAAAGTTTCAAAATAACAAGTCCCAATTCGAGTTAAGGCATTCAGCTTCCCAAAATTAGGGTTTTCTTTCTTTGGTGCAGGTCGGTAATTCGGCCATAACTCACTCATTTCAACTTAGAATTGGGCGTGATTAGTATCTTTGGAAACTAAATTCATAAGGCTACAATTTCTCAGAAGAAATCATTTTGAAATTCTGTCCATAACTAGCTCATATTCGAGCAACAAGTCACAGCACATAACAGGTTTTCTAACACAGCAGTGAAACAGGACAGGTAACTTTGAAAAACTGGTAGGTTCACTCAAGTTGAATCAGGGGATGAATTTTATACTGTTAGAAAACTGGAAGTGTCTAGTTTCTAATGCCATAAACGGCACTCGATTTTGACATCGGAGCAAAGAGTTATGATTATTCAAAGTTCGCTACCAGAGCACCTCTGTACACGTTTTCCCGCTTTGAAACCATTTCGAAAATTCAACTTTTAGCCAACCAAATCAAATGATTTTTGGTGAAAACTTTCCAAAAAAACCTATACAACATACCTACAACAAAATCAAGGCAATTTAACCACAAAAAAATCGCACCAAAGTTGCAGCAAGAATAGGGCAGAACCGGCCCTTTCTCCCTTTTGTTTTCCTTGGATTTTCTTTCCACTCTTTCAACTTAAATCCACTAGATTAACACTTAATCAACATAAATAACATCCAAAATCATCAAATCAGTCCAACATGTTCATTGAGGGATTTCATAGATCCCACTCAAGTGATTTTCAACCAATCAAAACTACCCACATGAAGCTACAAGCTTCTAAGTCAAATTTAACTTACTAAAACTAAGATTCAAAGGTTGGATGATTATTACCTCCTAGATGATGATAACCCAGAAAATTTCTGTCACTAAGCTTCAAGAAAACCGTGAGAATGAAGCCCTCTTCCTAGTCCAAAATAATCTCCAAGTTGTTTTGAGGTTGTGGTATGAATTTGAAGTGATTTGGTGCAAGAAAATGAAGTGAGATGATGAAACTTTTGGTCTCCTTCTTCCTTGGTGTGTTCGGCTGCCTTGAGAGTGAAAAGAGAGAGTAGAGAGTTTTATGGTTCCTTGAGGAAGATTTGTAGGTAGGGCTTTAAGTGTGCACAAAAGTCAACTCTCCAATAGTGCGCATACGTGCGCGTTTCGTGCCCGTTTCCTTTCGGGTTTGTTTCACATGTGCACTAAACCTCTAATGTACTTCTTTTAACACTATTATTATTCACTCTTAATAGTCTATCAAGAATTTCTAAAATTCTTAAATTTGTCGCGCGCACGAAAACGCAAACTACCGATCTGTGCGCGGTAGAGTGAAATTTCTAAGGAATTATTGTAACGATAGTATAACTAACTAATACTCGAGTACTTAAACATAAAAATAACCCTTTTTGAGTAAACCAATAAATAAGTGAATAAATCGATAAAATAAATAGATAAAATAAAAGTAAAATAAATCACGATTCCTCATATCCTTCCTCCTTAAGAGAATTTCGTCCTTGAAATTATATCTTGGTTTGCGAACAAGTCGGGGTATTTCCCTCGAATCTTTTCTTCAACTTCCCAGGTTGCTTCCTCTAGTCCATGGTTCCTTCAGAGAACTTTCACCAATGAAATCTGCTTGTTCCTTAATTCTTTCACTTTACGATCTAGAAGTTTTACCGGTTTCTCCTCATACGTCAGTGTCTCATCAATTTCAACATTCTCCGGATGTAGGATATGAGAAGGGTCTGGATGATATTTCTTAAGCATGGACACGTGGAAAATATTATGAATCCGAGATAGACTCGGTGGTAGTTCCAACTTATACGCTACATTTCCCAACCGTTGGATAACCTTATAAGGTCCTAAAATCTCGGTTGTAACTTCTTTCCCTTTCCAAACATTAAACTTGCTTTCAGAGGCGTAATCTTAAGAAATACTCGATCTCCAACCGCAAATTCTAAATCCTTCCTTCGGTTATCTGCATAATTCTTCTGACGACTTTGTGCGGTCTGAATCCTCTAGTGTACCGACTTCACTTTTTCATTCGCCTCCTCAATCTAAGGCACTGTAGTCGGGTTTAAGATTTTTCGTTCACCTATTTCATCCCAACAAATCGGAGATCTACACTTCCGACATAAAGTGCTTCATACGGCGCCATTTGAATAGAAGAATGAAAGCTATTATTATAGGCAAATTCCACCAATATCAACAACTTATCCCAACTCTCCCCAAAATCCAGAACACAAGTTCTCAATATATCCTCAAGAGTTTGAATTGTCCTCTCAGACTATCCATCGGTTTGGGGATGGTAAGTAGTACTGAAATTCAATCTAGTCCCCAACACTTCTTGCATCCTTTACCAGAATCTTGAAACAAATCTTGGGTCTCTATCGGACACAATGCTTACAGGTATCCCATGTAATCTGATAATCTCATCCAAATACAACTTAGCCAACTTCTCCAATGGGAACTTCATATTAATCGGCAGAAAATGAGCCGATTTGGTCAATCTATCCACTATTACCCAAATGGCATCATGACCTCTGTGGGTCCTAGGTAACCTTGATACAAAATCCATGGTGATGTTTTTCCATTTTCACTCGGGTATTTCTAAAGGTTGCAAAAGTCCTAATGATTTTTTATGTTCAGTTTTAACCTGTTGACAAACCAAACAGGTTTGGACAAATTGAGCAATCTCCTTCTTCATACTCTCTCACCAATACAAACTCTTCAAGTCTTGGTATATTTTATTCCCTCCAGGGTGTACTGTAAATTTCGATCGGTGTGCCTCTTCCAAAATTTCCTTCTTAAGCTATTCATCCTTTGGCACTACTATCCGATTCCGAAACCTCAATATGCCATTCATTCCCAAGTTAAAATCCGACTCTTCTCCCTTTTTGACTCTTTCCGACCACTTTTGCACTTCAGTGTCCTTTTCCTGGGCTTCTTTAATACGTTCCAACAAAGTGGAATTCACCACAATATTCCCAAGAATTACTTTCCTAGGTTCAAGTCGAGGATTCCAATAACTAACTTCTTCCAACAAGTGCATCTCTTTAATCATCAATCTCGTCACTTGCACTTGATGACTTAAAACATCGGCCACTACATTGACTTTCCCTAAATGGTACTTTATCGTGCAATCATAGTCTTTCAAAAATTTCATTCACCTACGTTGCCTCAAATTCAGCTCCTTTTGAGAAAACAAATACCTAAGACTTTTATGGTCAGTAAAAACCTCAAATGTTACTCCATACAGGTAATGTCTCCATTTCTTTAAAGCAAACACTACAGCCGCTAACTCCAAATTATGAGTCGGGTAATTTCCTTCATGCGGTTTCAACTTCCTAGATGCATACACTATCACTTTATCATTTTGCATTAATACACATCCCAAACCTTCCTTGGAAGCATCTGTATAGACAACAAAACTATTCTTTCCATTTGGTAGAGCTAATACAGGCGCTCTGGTCAAACGTGTCTTTAACTCTTGGAAACTCTCTTCACATTTAGGTCTCCATATAAACTTTCCACTTTTCTTGGTCAACTCAGTCATGGGTCCAATAATTTTAGAAATATCCTTAATGAATCTCCGGTAATACCCTACTAGCTCTATAAAACTTCGAACCTCAGTAGGATTTTTCAGTCGTTTCCACTTTGAAACAGCTTCAACTTTGGCTAGATCCACTTTAATCTCATCCTTAGCAATTATGTGTCCCAAGAATGTCACTTCTTTCAACCAAAATTCACACTTGTTAAACTTAGCATACAATTGGTGTTCCCTCAGGGTTTGTAAAACAACCCTCAAGTGCTTCTCGTGATCCTCCACATTCTTAGAGTACACTAGTATATCATCAATAAACACCACCATAAATTGGTCCAAATAAGACTTAAAGAGCATGTGCATTAAATCCATAAAAGCATGCACCGCATTGGTCAGTCCAAATGGCATTACTGCAAACTCAAAGTGTCCGTACCTCGAGTTAAAAGCAGTCTTGGGTATATCCTTCTCTAAAATCCTCAATTGATAGTAACCCTGTCTCAAATCCAACTTCGAGAATACTACCGCCCCTTACAATTGGTCAAATAATTCATCAATGTGGGGTAAAGGGTACTTATTCTTAATAGTGACATCATTCAAGTCTCGGTAATCTATGCACAACCTTAAACTCCCATCTTTCTTCTTAACAAATAAGACTGGAGCTCCCCACGGTGAATCACTCTCTTTTATAAAACCCCGTTCTAATAAATCTTGCAATTGCAACTTTAACTCTTTCAGTTCAGCTGGAGCCATTCTATATAGCTTCTTAGAGATAGGTACTACTCCCGGAGTCACATCAATCTTAAAAGCTATTTCCCTTTCCGGGGATAAAGACTCTAACTCTTCAGGAAAGACATCTGGGTACTCTTTCACTACAGGCATATCTTCCAGATTCACTTTATCACTAGGAGTGTTGATTAGAAAAGCCAAATATCCCTGTGCTCCCTTACTTAACATTTTCCTAGCTCGGATCCCTGAGATAAGTATAGAAGAGGCTAATCAACCCCTTACATTCAATTTCAGGGTTACGTCTCTCGGAATGCAGAATTCTACTATTTTCGTCTTACAGTTCATCTGGGCATTGTAACAGACTTACCAATCCATCCCTAAGATCACACCATACCCCTTAATCGCTAAGCCTATCAAATCGGCCAGTAATTTCCGTTCTCCAATCCAGATCTCACAATCTCTCTATACCAAGTTAGCGATTAGACTTTGATCCCCAGTAGGTGTCCTAACCTCCAAATCATAAAGTAATTTATTTGGTTTCAAGTTTATTCCACCCATAAAGTTAGGATTTACAAAAAAATGCGTTGCACCCGGATCAATTAAAATCTTAGCTAAACGGTGGAAAATAAGGATCGTACATTCAACCACCTCAGTAGCATCGGAAATCTGTTGATGATTCAGTGCATAAACTCTAGCTGGAACTCTAGGTCGACTCCCTCCAGTGCTAGTCTGCTTGGAGGTTGACTTTTCTGGCTTTTGAGGGTTATCTCCTATTTTTGGCACCTTGGGACAACTCGCGACTTGATGTTCAGCGCTATCGCAAAATAGACATTTCCCCGATTTCCTCCAACAATCATTCTCTGTGTGAGAACCCGTAAAACCCTAATTATTTTTCTAGGGTTTATTTCCCCTTAATTGCATGTTTTCTGCATTTTCTGGCTTAGAAATATTTTCTTAGTGGATTTTATGAGTAATTATAGTTTTTAGATGATTTTTCTAGTATTGGAGAGTTTTTAGACAATTAAGAATATATATTGGACGTGGGACCCGCTAGTGCGAAAAGTTCGGAAAAATTCGGCCAATAAGGTTAAGTTTCGGATACTGTGTAAAATTTATCGGGTGATAAGAGATTAGTAGAGAGTGTGAAGTGATTGATGTGAGAGAGAAAAGAAAGATAGGAATGCATTTAAGGAGGTAACAAGTGTCACCTTCTCATTTGATGCCTTTTAAGAATTACTATTCACAATTTTGACTTTTTTGACCAAAGGTTAAATATCTCAAAAAATTGCACAAGATTCACCATTTTTGCACCCTTGATGGCCGGCTCTCTCTCTCTCAAAGAAGAAGACAATTTCCTAACTTTCAAGCTTCCATAAGCTTCAATCTTCCATGAACAAAGGCTTAGACTAGATTCTACTCCATAAAACCTTATCTTCTAGTGATAGTAAGTTGCTTGGTGAAGTTGTTTTGAAGCTCTAAGGTGGCCAACCTCTCTATCTCTCTTAATTTCTTGGTAAGTGATGCTCGAACACCCTACTACACCTAATGATGGTTATATTATGCTTAGAAGTGGCTTGAGTGTTGGATTATATGATTTATTTCTTGGTTTGGCTTGATTTGGTGAAGTTTTCCATTTTATGATGAATTTTCTGGTTTCATATGATTTTGATGTTTTGGACTAGTATGATGGTTGGTAATAAGGGGCTTTGGCTCTAGTAGGTGTGAATTGTTGTTAAATGCAATCAATTTTGGATTTGGAATGAAATGTGAAAAGTTAGGGTTCTTGAACCCCTATTCTGTCCGAAATTTTAGGTCATAGCTAGAGGCCGAATTGGACTTTCCTCAAAACATGAAAGTTGTAGGTATTGATGAGTTTAGTGTGCCTGCAAAATTTCAGGGCAATTGGCCAAGTGTAGAGTGAGTTATGCCGTTTTTACTGTTGCTGTTTTTGGTGCACAGAATGTCCGAACTGCGATAGTAATTGCCTGTTTTGACTGGAATTGGTTTGGATTTTGAAGTTGGTGTCTTCTGAGGAAATGTAGCTGGATGTCTTAGCTAACTTATGCCTTTGGAATTTCGGCATTTGGACCTGTGTAGGCTGAGATTGACGTATTACAGTTTTGTGTGTTTTGCAAATCTGTTTTGGTAATTCTGGTTTGGTATTTGGCACTTTTGACCTAGTTGTGCTAGGATTTGGACTGAGAGGCCTTCTACATTGTTGTAGCCCTGTTTCATAGCTTCGAAACGGTGGGTCTTACACCCCCAACCGATTATTGTAGTGAGAGTTGTGCCATTACCGCATTATGACGTCAAAACCGGTTTTCTTATCAAGGCCAACATTAAAGCCTTTCTTAATTTCTGGTTTGCTTTCATGCTTGTATATGTTTATAAAACCCTATTGGGGTTGTGAATTGGTGTTGTTTATGGCTCGGTATGGTTTCTTGTTTTATGATATTGTGAGCTATGGAACGGCTCTTGACATGAAATGCTTATATGTGTGTTGTTGGGTTGTGATTGAAGAAAAATAATGAAGCCTTATGGCTGGAAAATTTGGTAAACACAAAGGGCATGCTGCCCGAATTTTTACTCGAGATTTAGAAAACTATATTCTCGACTTGAGTAAAGGTTAAGTATTTAACCCTTGAATTTCCATGCATGAAACCCTATTGGGCGATAATTGGTTTGACTTTATGACTCGTTATCGAGTCTTATGGTATTTGTTTACATGTTCTAGGGCGTGACGATAGCTCACGACATTCTCCTGACGGAAGTGCATGAAATAGCACTTAATTGATTGGTGAGTGTACTACTCACTTGTGTGCTATTATATGGCTTTGATATTTGAACTTGAGATGTTGTATGTTAATGGATTGATGTGAGAGTGTACTTTATCACTCTCACTTATTGTTTCACATGTTATTGAAAAGTTATTGGAAAGTTATATGAACTGATATATGAAATGAAATACATGACTTGGTATCGATTGGACAAGTATCCAACGACTACAAATGTTATCATTGAGCTCAACCCCATTGGTAGTTGATTGAATCGAGCCGACAAGGGTTTGGTCGTGACAATTAATGAGCCTTGGGTAAAGTTATAAGGAATCTTGTAGTATGAGAGACTCTTGATTCCGGTATACTCGAGTAATACCACAGTGCAAGTGTTTGGAGTGCGGGCCCGGTAGGGGGATGTTTGGTGGAAGGAATGGGAGAGAAGAGGAGTCTACGGTTGGTTACTCTTCAACATTGACGGAGGGTCAATGAGGTTGGATCAAGGATGGAAGCGTGGAAATGGGCTCTTGAGAGCCGTCCGTATCCTTTTATCGATGTGTTTCATTCCTTAATTGTGTACTTGAAATGAAAGGTTATGCTATATGCTCTTAGTTGCTTATGTGGTAGTAACTCACTGGGCTTTAGCTCATCCCGTTCCATTTGTTTTCCTTACAGGAATTATGACAAGTTGAGCTCATGTATATGTATTTTGATTAGCTCCTTGGGAGTGAAAACCCTAAGTGTTTTGATTCACCAATGTTTGGTGTGTAAATGGCTACTTGTTTATGTATGAACTAAATAGCTATTTTGGTATGCCGTTTTGGCTTGACGATGTCGGATTTCCATATGTATATGTTAAATTGATGTTTGGATGAACTTCGGAACGCTTCGGCCTGCATACGGCAGAAGAAAAATTTTTGGCGGAAAGGCTCTGGCCTGAATCCGGCCGGGAATCCGGCCAGAAACTGGCCGGATTGGCGGCCGGATTGTGAAAAGTTTTCGAAAAATTTTGGATTGCTCACTGCCTTGTATCCGGCCGATAATCCGGCCGGTAATCCGGCCAGATTCTGGCCGGATTCTGACGTGGTCTGCACTATTCATCTTCGGCGCAAATTTTCGTTTTTTTTATTTTGTGTTTTTGACTTGTTTGCGCGCGATGGTAAGTTCCGGAACGTTATAGATCGACGTAAACTGTACCGTAGTCCTGGCGAGAGCTGGGCAGGCAGTCCGCTAACCCCTTTGGTTCGCCTTAGGGGAAAGTGGGGCTGTCACAGGTGGTATCAGAGCCACGTCGCGGTCTCTGCGCGAAGTGAGACTGGGCCAAGTGGTGTTGTGGTCCTAATTTCATGAATATGTTTAAGTGCTCGTTTGAGCATAAGCTATGAACCTTGAAGTGTTATAGGTCTTTAATCTTTCTCATGATATTTAAGGACCCTAGATAAGTATGTCGGACAGGAATTTTGATTTGTAGATGGTTTACTCTTGGGACTGGCCAGCTCGAGATGTGAACTATCTTATTTCGGATTCTCGTGCCCGAGTACCCCAGAATTGAGGTGATGCAAGCTACTAGGTATTTGAACCCTGTGTTTTGGAAACAAGCCTTGTATTTTGGAAACGTGAACAGGCTTTGTCTGACTAAAATGAGCACAAGAGATCAATGGACATCTAGTTTGGATAGTAAGTGACGTGAGAGACCAGACGGGCTGGTACTGGGATGACTTTGCGACTGTATATTACGCAGTCTATATGTACTATGTTATATGTGCTTACTTGCTTATCCATCTTTTCATATAACGTGTTATATGCACTATGATATAACGTGTTACTTGCTTATAACGTGTTATAACGTGTTACTTGGTATGATAGATTTTGTTATGTTAGTCCATGTATTGCATTCATGCATGGAAGTACCCCTTTTGGAAAAAAAAAAAAACCGCGGACATGGTCATAGCAGTGACACAAAACGAGACCAAGAGTCAAAGAGAAGAAAGGGAGGAAACAACACCTAAACCGAACATGGACCAAGAGTGCTACTGGTATTCAAGACTTTCTTATGACCCATTGTTTTGCCAACAGGCTACCATCTGAGGTCCAGCAACTCTGTAAAATGGCACGTAGGGTTGAGATGTATAATGAAATCGGGGGTCTTCGAGACGAAATAGAAGTCCAAAAGAACCTAGTCGCATACTGGGAAGGGCGCTGGAAGCACGAGTATACAGAGAAAATTGAGCTCCTGCACAAAAACTTAGAGCTAAAAAGGAAATATGAAGGGATTTCCGAGGAGGCCCTGGAAAAGGCTCAATGCATCAAGAATGCAAAGGTGCAAGTGAAAGCTTCCCAAATACAGAAAAGGGGTGCAGTGGGTAGCGTGAGTGAGGAACCTAGCGAAGCAATGACACCTTCTAAAAGTACAGAAAGTGAACCAGTTATTCGGGCCGCCATGGACAATGGGGCGGTAGATAAAAGATTTGTCAATGAAAGCCAAACAGACAGGGGGAGATTTCTCCGAAAAGCAAAAAGATGACTTCCACTTGACTTGTGACTATTGCGGAAAGGCCAATCACACTGAGAATGATTGTTGGAGAAAGGGGAGGAGATGTCTGCGCTGTGGGAGCATCGAGCATCGAATTGCATATTGCCCGATTAAAGTGCGGAAAAAGAAAAGAACTCAACAACCAACCCAGACCGACCCTGCACCGTCAAGTGGAGAAGGGACTGGAACGAAGAACCTCGTTTCTTCTGACTCTGAAGACGGAGAAGGTACAGGCCATTGGTTACTTTAAATTGAAGGAAATTTCGAGGACGAAATTCTTTTAAGGGGGGGAGAGTGTGAGAACCCGTAAAAACCCTAATTATTTTTCTAGGGTTTATTTCCCCTTAATTGCATGTTTTTCTGCATTTTCTGGCTTAGAAATATTTTCTTAGTGGATTTTATGAGTAATTATAGTTTTTAGATGATTTTTCTAGTATTGGAGAGTTTTTAGAAAATTAAGAATATATATTGGACGTGGGACCCGCTAGTGCGAAAAGTTTGGAAAAATTCGGCCAATAAGGTTAAGTTTCGGATACTGTGTAAAATTTATCGGGTGTTAAGAGATTAGTAGAGAGTGTGAAGTGATTGATGTGAGAGAGAAAAGAAAGATAGGAATGCATTTAAGGAGGTAACAAGTGTCACCTTCTCATTTGATGCCTTTTAAGAATTACTATTCACAATTTTGACTTTTTTGACCAAAGGTTAAATATCTCAAAAAATTGCACAAAATTCACCATTTTTGCACCCTTGATGGCCGGCTCTCTCTCTCTCAAAGAAGAAGACAATTTCCTAACTTTCAAGCTTCCATAAGCTTCAATCTTCCATGAACAAAGGCTTAGACTAGATTCTACTCCATAAAACCTTATCTTCTAGTGATAGTAAGTTGCTTGGTGAAGTTGTTTTGAAGCTCTAAGGTGGCCAACCTCTCTATCTCTCTTAATTTCTTGGTAAGTGATGCTTGAACACCCTACTACACCTAATGATGGTTATATTATGCTTAGAAGTGGCTTGAGTGTTGGATTATATGATTTATTTCTTGGTTTGGCTTGATTTGGTGAAGTTTTCCATTTTATGATGAATTTTCTGGTTTCATATGATTTTGATGTTTTGGACTAGTATGATGGTTGGTAATAAGGGGCTTTGGCTCTAGTAGGTGTGAATTGTTGTTAAATGCAATCAATTTTGGATTTGGAATGAAATGTGAAAAGTTAGGGTTCTTGAACCCCTATTCTGTCCGAAATTTTAGGTCATAGCTAGAGGCCGAATTGGACTTTCCTCAAAACATGAAAGTTGTAGGTATTGATGAGTTTAGTGTGCCTGCAAAATTTCAGGGCAATTGGCCAAGTGTAGAGTGAGTTATGCCGTTTTTACTGTTGCTGTTTTTGGTGCACAGAATGTCCGAACTGCGATAGTAATTGCCTGTTTGGACTGGTATTGGTTTGGATTTTGAAGTTGGTGTCTTCTGAGGAAATGTATCTGGATGTCTTAGCTAACTTATGCCTTTGGAATTTCGGCATTTGGACCTGTGTAGGCTGAGATTGACGTATTACAGTTTTCTGTGTTTTGCAAACCTGTTTTGGTGATTCTGGTTTAGTGTTTGGCACTTTTGACCTAGTTGTGCTAGGATTTGGACTGAGAGGCCTTCTACATTGTTGTAGCCCTGTTTCATAGCTTCGAAACGGTGGGTCTTACACCCCCAACCGATAATTGTAGTGAGAGTGGTGCCATTACCGTATTATGACGTCAAAACCGGTTTTCTTATCAAGGCCAACATTAAAGCCTTTCTTAATTTCTGGTTTGCTTTCATGCTTGTATATGTTTATAAAACCCTATTGGGGTTGTGAATTGGTGTTGTTTATGGCTCGGTATGGTTTTTGTTTTATGATATTGTGAGCTATGGAACGGCTCTTGACATGAAATGCTTATATGTGTGTTGTTGGTTTGTGGATTGAAGAAAAATAATGAAGCCTTATGGCTGGAAAATTTGGTAAACACAAAGGGGCATGCTTGCCGACGAATTTCTAACTCAGAGATTAGAAACTATATTCTCCTTGAGTAAGAGTTAAGTATTAAACCCTTGAATTTCCATCATGGAAACTATTGGGCGACTAATTGGTTTGACTTTATGATTCGTTATCAGAGTCTATAGTATTTGTTTACAATGTTCCTAAGGGGGCGTGAGATACTCAGACATTCTCCTGACGGAAGTGGCAGAATAGCAACTTAATGATTGGTGAGTGTTACTCACTTGTGTGCTATATATATGGCTTTGATATTTGAACTTGAGAGTTGTATGTTAATGGATTTGATGTGAGAGTGTAACTTTATCACTTCACTTATTGTTTCACACATGTTATTGAACAAGTTATTGGAAAGTTATATGAACTGATTATGAAATGAAATACATGATTGGTATCGATTGGACAATATCAACGACTACAATGTTAATCATGAGCTCAACCCTATTGGAGTTGATTTGAACGAGCCGACAAGGGTTTGGTCGTGACAATTAATGAGCCTTGGGTAAAGTTATAAGGAATCTTGTAGTATGAGAGACTCTTGCATTCCGGTATCTCGAAGTAATACCAAGTGCAAGTGTTTGGAGGCGGGCCCGTAGGGGGATGTTGTGGAGGAATGGGAGAGAAGAGAGTCTACGGTTGGTTACTCTTCAACATTGACGGAGGTCAATGAGGTTGGATCAAGAATGGAAGCGTCGGAAATGGGCCTCTTGAGAGCCGTCCGTATCCTTTTATCGATGTGTTTCATTCCTTAATTGTGTACTTGAAATGAAAGGTTATGCTATATGCTCTTAGTTGCTTATGTGGTAGTAACTCACTGGGCTTTAGCTCATCCCGTTCCATTTGTTTTCCTTACAAAGGAATTATGACAAGTTGAGCTCATGTATATGTATTTTGATTAGCTCCTTGGGAGTGAAAACCCTAAGTGTTTTGATTCACCAATGTTTGGTGTGTAAATGGCTACTTGTTTATGTATGAACTAAATAGCTATTTTGGTATGCCGTTTTGGCTTGACGATGTCGGATTTCCATATGTATATGTTAAATTGATGTTTGGATGAACTTCGGAACGCTTCGGCCTGCATACGGCAGAAGAAAAATTTTTGGCGGAAAGGCTCTGGCCTGAATCCGGCCGGGAATCCGGCCAGAAACTGGCCGGATTGGCGGCCGGATTGTGAAAAGTTTTCGAAAAATTTTGGATTGCTCACTGCCTTGTATCCGGCCGATAATCCGGCCGGTAATCCGGCCAGATTCTGGCCGGATTCTGACGTGGTCTGCACTATTCATCTTCGGCGCAAATTTTCGTTTTTTTTATTTTGTGTTTTTGACTTGTTTGCGCGCGATGGTAAGTTCCGGAACGTTATAGATCGACGTAAACTGTACCGTAGTCCTGGCGAGAGCTGGGCAGGCAGTCCGCTAACCCCTTTGGTTCGCCTTAGGGGAAAGTGGGGCTGTCACAGGTGGTATCAGAGCCACGTCGCGGTCTCTGCGCGAAGTGAGACTGGGCCAAGTGGTGTTGTGGTCCTAATTTCATGAATATGTTTAAGTGCTCGTTTGAGCATAAGCTATGAACCTTGAAGTGTTATAGGTCTTTAATCTTTCTCATGATATTTAAGGACCCTAGATAAGTATGTCGGACAGGAATTTTTATTTGTAGATGGTTTACTCTTGGGACTGGCCAGCTCGAGATGTGAACTATCTTATTTCGGATTCTCGTGCCCGAGTACCCCAGAATTGAGGTGATGCAAGCTACTAGGTATTTGAACCCTGTGTTTTGGAAACAAGCCTTGTATTTTGGAAACGTGAACAGGCTTTGTCTGACTAAAATGAGCACAAGAGATCAATGGACATCTAGTTTGGATAGTAAGTGACGTGAGAGACCAGACGGGCTGGTACTGGGATGACTTTGCGACTGTATATTACGCAGTCTATATGTACTATGTTATATGTGCTTACTTGCTTATCCATCTTTTCATATAACGTGTTATATGCACTATGATATAACGTGTTACTTGCTTATAACGTGTTATAACGTGTTACTTGGTATGATAGATTTTGTTATGTTAGTCCATGTATTGCATTCATGCATGGAAGTACCCCTTTTGGAAAAAAAAAAAACCCGCGGACATGGTCATAGCAGTGACACAAAACGAGACCAAGAGTCAAAGAGAAGAAAGGGAGGAAACAACACCTAAACCGAACATGGACCAAGAGTGCTACTGGTATTCAAGACTTTCTTATGACCCATTGTTTTGCCAACAGGCTACCATCTGAGGTCCAGCAACTCTGTAAAATGGCACGTAGGGTTGAGATGTATAATGAAATCGGGGGTCTTCGAGACGAAATAGAAGTCCAAAAGAACCTAGTCGCATACTGGGAAGGGCGCTGGAAGCACGAGTATACAGAGAAAATTGAGCTCCTGCACAAAAACTTAGAGCTAAAAAGGAAATATGAAGGGATTTCCGAGGAGGCCCTGGAAAAGGCTCAATGCATCAAGAATGCAAAGGTGCAAGTGAAAGCTTCCCAAATACAGAAAAGGGGTGCAGTGGGTAGCGTGAGTGAGGAACCTAGCGAAGCAATGACACCTTCTAAAGTACAGAAAGTGAACCAGTTATTCGGGCCGCCATGGACAATGGGGGCGGTAGATAAAAGATTTGTCAATGAAAGCCAAACCAGACAGGGGGAGATTTCTCCGAAAAGCAAAAAGATGACTTTCCACTTGACTTGTGACTATTGCGGAAAGGCCAATCACACTGAGAATGATTGTTGGAGAAAGGGGAGGAGATGTCTGCGCTGTGGGAGCATCGAGCATCGAATTGCATATTGCCCGATTAAAGTGCGGAAAAAGAAAAGAACTCAACAACCAACCCAGACCGACCCTGCACCGTCAAGTGGAGAAGGGACTGGAACGAAGAACCTCGTTTCTTCTGACTCTGAAGATGGAGAAGGTACAGGCCATTGGTTACTTTAAATTTGAAGGAAAATTTCGAGGACGAAATTCTTTTAAGGGGGGGAGAGTGTGAGAACCCGTAAAACCCTAATTATTTTTCTAGGGTTTATTTCCCCTTAATTGCATGTTTTCTGCATTTTCTGGCTTAGAAATATTTTCTTAGTGGATTTTATGAGTAATTATAGTTTTTAGATGATTTTTCTAGTATTGGAGAGTTTTTAGACAATTAAGAATATATATTGGACGTGGGACCCGCTAGTGCGAAAAGTTCGGAAAAATTCGGCCAATAAGGTTAAGTTTCGGATACTGTGTAAAATTTATCGGGTGATAAGAGATTAGTAGAGAGTGTGAAGTGATTGATGTGAGAGAGAAAAGAAAGATAGGAATGCATTTAAGGAGGTAACAAGTGTCACCTTCTCATTTGATGCCTTTTAAGAATTACTATTCACAATTTTGACTTTTTTGACCAAAGGTTAAATATCTCAAAAAATTGCACAAGATTCACCATTTTTGCACCCTTGATGGCCGGCTCTCTCTCTCTCAAAGAAGAAGACAATTTCCTAACTTTCAAGCTTCCATAAGCTTCAATCTTCCATGAACAAAGGCTTAGACTAGATTCTACTCCATAAAACCTTATCTTCTAGTGATAGTAAGTTGCTTGGTGAAGTTGTTTTGAAGCTCTAAGGTGGCCAACCTCTCTATCTCTCTTAATTTCTTGGTAAGTGATGCTCGAACACCCTACTACACCTAATGATGGTTATATTATGCTTAGAAGTGGCTTGAGTGTTGGATTATATGATTTATTTCTTGGTTTGGCTTGATTTGGTGAAGTTTTCCATTTTATGATGAATTTTCTGGTTTCATATGATTTTGATGTTTTGGACTAGTATGATGGTTGGTAATAAGGGGCTTTGGCTCTAGTAGGTGTGAATTGTTGTTAAATGCAATCAATTTTGGATTTGGAATGAAATGTGAAAAGTTAGGGTTCTTGAACCCCTATTCTGTCCGAAATTTTAGGTCATAGCTAGAGGCCGAATTGGACTTTCCTCAAAACATGAAAGTTGTAGGTATTGATGAGTTTAGTGTGCCTGCAAAATTTCAGGGCAATTGGACTAGTGTAGAGTGAGTTATGCCGTTTTTACTGTTGCTGTTTTTGGTGCACAGAATGTCCGAACTGCGATAGTAATTGCCTGTTTTGACTGGAATTGGTTTGGATTTTGAAGTTGGTGTCTTCTGAGGAAATGTAGCTGGATGTCTTAGCTAACTTATGCCTTTGGAATTTCGGCATTTGGACCTGTGTAGGCTGAGATTGACGTATTACAGTTTTGTGTGTTTTGCAAATCTGTTTTGGTAATTCTGGTTTGGTATTTGGCACTTTTGACCTAGTTGTGCTAGGATTTGGACTGAGAGGCCTTCTACATTGTTGTAGCCCTGTTTCATAGCTTCGAAACGGTGGGTCTTACACCCCCAACCGATTATTGTAGTGAGAGTTGTGCCATTACCGCATTATGACGTCAAAACCGGTTTTCTTATCAAGGCCAACATTAAAGCCTTTCTTAATTTCTGGTTTGCTTTCATGCTTGTATATGTTTATAAAACCCTATTGGGGTTGTGAATTGGTGTTGTTTATGGCTCGGTATGGTTTCTTGTTTTATGATATTGTGAGCTATGGAACGGCTCTTGACATGAAATGCTTATATGTGTGTTGTTGGGTTGTGATTGAAGAAAAATAATGAAGCCTTATGGCTGGAAAATTTGGTAAACACAAAGGGCATGCTGCCCGAATTTTTACTCGAGATTTAGAAAACTATATTCTCGACTTGAGTAAAGGTTAAGTATTTAACCCTTGAATTTCCATGCATGAAACCCTATTGGGCGATAATTGGTTTGACTTTATGACTCGTTATCGAGTTTTATGGTATTTGTTTACATGTTCTAGGGCGTGACGATAGCTCACGACATTCTCCTGACGGAAGTGCATGAAATAGCACTTAATTGATTGGTGAGTGTACTACTCACTTGTGTGCTATTATATGGCTTTGATATTTGAACTTGAGATGTTGTATGTTAATGGATTGATGTGAGAGTGTACTTTATCACTCTCACTTATTGTTTCACATGTTATTGAAAAGTTATTGGAAAGTTATTGGAAAGTTATATGAACTGATATATGAAATGAAATACATGACTTGGTATCGATTGGACAAGTATCCAACGACTACAAATGTTATCATTGAGCTCAACCCCATTGGTAGTTGATTGAATCGAGCCGACAAGGGTTTGGTCGTGACAATTAATGAGCCTTGGGTAAAGTTATAAGGAATCTTGTAGTATGAGAGACTCTTGATTCCGGTATACTCGAGTAATACCACAGTGCAAGTGTTTGGAGTGCGGGCCCGGTAGGGGGATGTTTGGTGGAAGGAATGGGAGAGAAGAGGAGTCTACGGTTGGTTACTCTTCAACATTGACGGAGGGTCAATGAGGTTGGATCAAGAATGGAAGCGTGGAAATGGGCTCTTGAGAGCCGTCCGTATCCTTTTATCGATGTGTTTCATTCCTTAATTGTGTACTTGAAATGAAAGGTTATGCTATATGCTCTTAGTTGCTTATGTGGTAGTAACTCACTGGGCTTTAGCTCATCCCGTTCCATTTGTTTTCCTTACAGGAATTATGACAAGTTGAGCTCATGCATATGTATTTTGATTAGCTCCTTGGGAGTGAAAACCCTAAGTGTTTTGATTCACCAATGTTTGGTGTGTAAATGGCTACTTGTTTATGTATGAACTAAATAGCTATTTTGGTATGCCGTTTTGGCTTGACGATGTCGGATTTCCATATGTATATGTTAAATTGATGTTTGGATGAACTTCGGAACGCTTCGGCCTGCATACGGCAGAAGAAAAATTTTTGGCGGAAAGGCTCTGGCCTGAATCCGGCCGGGAATCCGGCCAGAAACTGGCCGGATTGGCGGCCGGATTGTGAAAAGTTTTCGAAAAATTTTGGATTGCTCACTGCCTTGTATCCGGCCGATAATCCGGCCGGTAATCCGGCCAGATTCTGGCCGGATTCTGACGTGGTCTGCACTATTCATCTTCGGCGCAAATTTTCGTTTTTTTTATTTTGTGTTTTTGACTTGTTTGCGCGCGATGGTAAGTTCCGGAACGTTATAGATCGACGTAAACTGTACCGTAGTCCTGGCGAGAGCTGGGCAGGCAGTCCGCTAACCCCTTTGGTTCGCCTTAGGGGAAAGTGGGGCTGTCACACTCTGAATGGTTGGGTTTATCACAATAACCACAAGTAACTTGAGGTGTCACTGTCGAACCACTAGAAGGCTCTCCTCTCGCTTGAACTGACCCACTACGACCTCCTCTGGATAAAACTCCCCTTGAAACTCCAACGGCCCTCACTCCTCCCATTCCTCTTCCTATCTTGGAAGGTTGGGTACTCTTACTTGCCTGTCCGGAAGTATGACTAGAAAAGTTCCTTTTTCTATTATGGAAGTCCCTAACTTGCATTCTTGCACTCTCAACCCTTTGCGCTTTCTCTAGAGTCTCAGTAAATGTAGAGATTTGGATTGTGGCCAAACCCTCCTGGATTTCTACATTAAGCCCTTGTACAAACCGTCTTATCCTTTTCCGTTCATTGATTACCAATTCAGGGGTATATTTAGAAAGTTTAGTAAACTTCCCCTCATATTCCGCTACATTAAGAGTTCTTTGTTTCAACTTGATGAACTAATCCTCCCTCTTCTCTTGGATCAAAGGCGGAAGAAATTTTTCATTAAACTCCCTCGTGAAATTCTCCCAAGTCCAAGGGGTTTGGGCTCTCTCCCACTTTCCCCTTATCATGTCCCACCAAACACGTGTCACTCTCTCAAATTGGAAAGCAGCAAAATTCACTCGCCTATCCTCAGTATAGTCTAAGGCGGCGAATATATTGGTCATTCTCTCCAACCAATTCTCCACTACCTCAGGATCAGGTTCACCAGTGAACTTAGACAGATTAAATTTCAGGAACCTTTCCAAAACTCTATCTTCTCTTCTAACCTGTCCCCCGGGTTGATTAAGTGGTCCAGGACCCTGTCTCTCAGCTAACCATTCGAGAATATCAGTCATTGTATTAATGGCAGTAGCCACTTGGTTACCCTCTATGTTTTCTTGCCCCTAGATCGGTCCAGTTATCGATTCCTGGTCATCCCCATGAGGTTGGGCCTGTCTAGTCCCTCGCCCACGGCCTCGACTACTCTTTCATCCTTCCATTATCCTAGTTGTGCCTAGTGCAAGAAATGAATCAATTACTGGAAAAATTCTTGAAACAGGGACCAATCATAAAAATATTGAAAATAACAATAATTTACATTCATTAGCACTTTCAAATCCATACAATTAGCAAGTCAAGGGGGAGTACAGAAATACAGCACACCGGTGCCACAAAAGTACTTTTAGTCACATACGACTAAAGTAAAGTCAAGTGCCTCAAAAGTAGGCCACACAGTCATACAAAATACAGTGGTCTCAGCACTAGCATCACCCTAGCTAATTGTAGCTATATCAGTCAAAATGGTCTATCACTCTGAATCTAGTCCACAGTAGGGCTACCAGGTGGAATCTCCTTCTCAGGATCCTCCTCCTGATCTGGGCTCTAGATAAGGTCCATCACCTCATCAACCAACCTACCAGTATCTGTTAGGATCCTAGAAACCCGATCTCCGACCTCCTCACCTAACCTAATAAGTCGTGCCCTAGTCCTCTGAAGCTCCTCGCGAGTGACCTCAGCCGTAGCCACCTCTCCAGCTAATACCTCCTCAAGCTCAGCAATCCTCTCACCCTGAGCACTAACCATCTGTTTCAACTCCTCCACCTCCTCAAGTAAATCTCGGTTGGTGTTCACTAACTAACAACGCACGTCGTCCAAAGCTAGTACAAGGTGGTTCGGGTAGGCATACGTCAACCTATACGAACATTGAGGGTACCTTGTAGAGGGCGAATAACGCACACGAGCGCCTCCACCAAGAGCTCGGTAGTAAATAGGTCTAGGGGGCTCTACATGGCCATTAGTATGACCATTTCCATTAGCTGCAGGGGTCCCGTTCCCATTCTCCATCCCTGCAAAACAACCACACTTTTCGGATTAGAAACTTAGTCGCTAGCTAGCTTAGATATCACTTAAAATATGACTAAGTCATCCTATCTCAAATCTTAAGGGTAAGGTTTCTAATATATCTCCCAAATAGATCTCTAACCTAGCACTCTTTGGGCATGACTGTGACGCCCCCACTTCTCCCCAAGGCGAACCAAAGAGTATCCAAGGGCCAGGACTCAAGACAATTCGATTCAAACTTAACGATACACAACAATTAATACAAGCCTAATAAAGAAAAGTCGCTTCCATAATCGAACATCCAAGTCTTACACCTCGAGTTCAAAATACATCAGTTATCCAATTCTTACATCAGGTTCCCAAAAGATACATCAATTTCCAAAATATACAACAGCCAAAAGTCTCATCAAATACATATGAAACCCTAATACAAAAGTGCATCCCAAAGGGGTTTCTCCGAGTTTTACTCCAAATCCGTTCCTATTAAGGAAAACAAATCTACGGGCGAGAGATTGCTCGTGAGGTCAAGAACACACATGCAAACACATTGTCCAAGTAACAATCCCAATTAACAAGAAAAACAATAATATTCAAGTAAATGACAATTCGAGCGAGAAAAGTAAACAGAAACAATTCAAGAATATAGGAGCTCTCAGGAGCTATTTTTCACTTGCACAATCAAGAACCTCCACGAGTTGACACTCCGTCAATCGGGTAGGTTATAGTCCGTAGAACTTCACTTATCCTGTCCCCGTTCACCGTTACGGGCCCGCCTGTCTTTTGTTCGAGGCGATACTGCTCGAGTATGCCAAGCAAGACCTTTCAATAGATCAAACTTATGTTTTCTCATGGCTTGCCAAGGAACCCGACCAAACCCGTACTGGCTGGAGTCCAAGGTTGGTCGGTGAGAATTGGGCGTCCCCCACGATTACAATTAAGAGTCGAGGAGATTCACTCCAATCAACTTATGCAGCCATAGCATAAATCATTTAAACACTTCACTTAATTCACTTAACAAGTCACTTCAAGCAATTCAAGCATTTCATGTCAAGTAATTCAAGTACACTTCACTTAAATGAGAACGAGTGCGATAAAGTACACACTCGACTCAGCATTTTCAAAATATTCGATTATCAATAACAATTAACACGTAGCACGTTTTTCACACACTTGACACTCACCAATCAAAAAGAAGAAAGTAGTGCCCACTTGAGGGTTCAGGCGTCCACCGTGGGATCCTCTTGAAGGTCCTCTTGAGTGCCAGATCAATTAATAATTAACTATTACACACTATCGCTTAAGACCCCTAATTATCAAGAAAGATTGCACTCATGTACAATAAAAAAGATATCATGAAAATGAGCCTTAATTACTCATAAATTGAGACTCAATAGTGGGGTTTAATAATACAAGGAAAAATCTGATTTTCATCTTTGAAATCAAGTGTAAAACGGTCAAGCGATATCGAAGGAAAAATGGAAAGTTCTAAAAACTCAACTTCCTTTAAGTTCGAAAATTTCAGATTTGAGGTGCGATCTCTGAAAAATCATATCTCACTCTTCGTAGATCCAAAATTGGGAAACTTGGTATCGTTAGAAACTAGTTCCAAAGTACTAAAAGTTCCTAGAAGACACTTTTTTATGATTCTAAAAGAAAACACACAAATTTTGGCCTCAAATTGCTGATTTGGACTCCCCGGACAGATTCGGGGTTGGTTTTTGACAAAATTTGGAAATTTGGCAAAATTCACAGAATGCGAACTAGCCCCTAAAATTTGAAACACAATTAGAGTTACAGTCAAAGTTTAAAACACCACAAATGAGACAAGAATCGGAGTTTTGAACGCCAAGATATAGCAGCTCAAAGTTGCTAAAAATTTCTCACTGAACAAGGATTTTCCAGATTTGAAACATAAACTTTGGGACTTCAGTTGGGTATTGAAATGGACTTGGAATGGCACCAAATTTGGTAGTATTACCCTACTTATAAGGGCTATCCCTCTGTCAATTTTCATGCAAAAATTCTTACGGAAGGTTAGTTAACAAAAGTTTCAAAATAACAAGTCCCAATTCGAGTTAAGGCATTCAGCTAGCCAAAATTATGTTAAGAAATTGTACCTTATGAATGTAGTTTCCAAAGCTGCCAACCACGCACAATTCCAAGTTGAAATGAGTGAGTTATGGCCGAATTACCGACCTACACCAAAGAAAGAAAACTGAATGCCTTAACTCGAATTTTATCCATAACTAGCTCATATTCGAGCAACAAGCCACAACACATAACAGGTTTTCTAACACAGCAGTGAAACAGGATAGGTAACTTTGAAAAACTGGTACGGTTCACTCAAGTTGAATCAGGGGATGAATTTTATACCGTTAGAAAACTGGAAGTATCTAGTTGCTAATGCCACAAATGGTACTCGATTTCAACATCGGAGCAAAAAGTTATGATTATTCAAAGTTCGCTGCCAGAGCACCTCTGTACACGTTTTCCAGCTTTGAAACCATTTCGAAAATTCAACTTTTAGCCAACCAAATCAAGTGATTTTTGGTGGAAACTTTCCACATAACCTATACAACATATCTACAACAAAATCAAGGCAATTTAATCACAAAAAAATCGCACCAAGGTTGCGGCAAGAACAGGGCAGGACCGGCCCTTTCTCCCTTTTGTTTTCCTTGAATTTTCTTTCCACTCTTTCAACTTAAATCCACTAGATTAACCCTTAATCAACATAAATGACATCCAAAATCATAAAATCAGTCCAACATGTTCATTGTGGGATTTCATAGAGCCCACTCAAGTGATTTTCAACCAAGCAAAACTACCCACATGAAGCTACAAGCTTCCAAGTGAAATTTAACTTACTAAAACTAAGATTCAAAGGTTGGATGATTATTACCTCCTAGATTATGATAACCCCAAAAATTTTGGTCACTAAGCTCCAAGAAAACCGTGAGAATGAAGCCTTCTTCCTAGTCCAAGATAATCTCCAAGTTATTTTGAGGTTGTGGTATGAATTTGAAGTGATTTGGTGCAAGAAAATGAAGTGAGATGATGAAGCTTTTGGCCTCCTTCTTCCTTGGTGTGTTCGGCTGCCTTGAGAGAGAAAAGAGAGAGTAGAGGGTGTTGTGGCTTCTTGAGGAGGATTGGTAGGTAAGCCTTTAAGTGTGCACAAAAGTCAACTCTCCAATAGTGCTCGTACGCGCGCGTTTCGTGCCCGTTTCCTCTCGGGTTTGTTTCACTTGTGCACTAAACTTCTAATACACTTCCTTTAACACTATTATTATTCACTCTTAATAGTCTATCAATAATTTCTAAAATCCTCAAATTTGTCGCGCGCGTGAAAACGCGAACTTCCGATCTGTGCATGGTAGAGTGAAATTTCTAAGGAATTCTTGTAATGATAGTATAAATAACTAATACTCGAGTACTTAAACATAAAAATAACCCTTTTTGACTAAACCAATAAATAAGTGCATAAATCGATAAAATAAATAGATAAAATAAAAGTAAAATAAATCACGAGTCCTCACAATGACGCTCCACTTTTCACCCCTTTTTAATTCCAACTTGTTGCTTCTTTTAAAAGCACATTCGAGAGCAATTGATTAGCAAGTTATGTTGGGCAAACTTTCAATTTTAAATGCAAAATTATCACTTCAAAATCTTGATATCAAATTTGGTGCTTGAGTGAACCATGTGAGTTCACCGCTAAAAATACATTTAAAAGGGCAAATAACTTTCAAGATTTAAACTTCTAGTTCTTGATCCAAAACATCAAGTTTTCTTGTTCAAGTCAAGAGAAAACTAGTATACATAATAAATCAATGATCCAAGTATGAAATAGAATGCAAGTAATCGAGAAGTTAGATTTAAAAACCAGAAAATGTTTCCAAAACCCTTCCAAGCTTTTTTTGTCATTTCATAAGAAAATTTCAGTTTTTGTAATGCCCTTTGAAAAATCATAACTTGAGTTTCATAAGTCCAAAAAAGATAAATATTATACCATTAGAAAATAGATTCAAAAGTCTACAACTCCCTAGAAGACACCTTCATGAAATTCAGCCCATAAATTAGTCAAATCTCAATCTCAATTCACTACTCAACTAAGTGCAAAAACAGGACAGTCTTAGATTTTCAGCCAACTTTGAAATTTTTCTGATATTTATAGAAAGTGAACCAAATCATGAATTTTACACCGTTAAATGAACTATGAGTTTAATTTCAAATTCAACAAATAGGACTCAATTTGGATTTTTCTACACCAACATATAACAGATTTCCCAAGACTACTCAGAATCTCCTGTGGGAAAAATTTTCAGCAACACTTGACTCAAATTTCCCACTTAAACTCATGATTTTTTGTTCAAATCCAACTCACAATCAATGTTTAATGTCTAACAAAGTTTGTGGAGCAAGATTTCCCCCAAATATTTTGAAAAATAAGGGCTAATAGCACTCAAAAATTTCGGCCAGCAAGAAGCTTTCAAAGCAGAAATTTTCCACCAAAATTTGCAACAAAATCCAACCAAGATTCAACCTTTCCAAAAGATATACACACAAGTCACAACATCAAGTTTTAAAACACCAAAATCTACCTCAAACATTTATGATAAAAGCACAAGAATGGACCTCAAGTTATCTACCTAGCTTGCCATGAAAACACAAGGAAATTTCCTCAAGTCATCTATCCAAATCAAGGTTTCAAAGAAACTCATCAACAATCCATCAAAGATCCAATCTTTCTATCTACAAATTTACTAGAAACTTGAAGAAAAGAGAGGGTTTCAAGCCAATACCTCTCTTCGCAATTTCAACCAAGCAACAAGTCCAAGTTTCCTCCAAGCAAGACTTCTTTCCAAACTTAAGTAAGGTTCTAAGAATCAACCAAAGTTTGGGAAAATTTTGAAGTAAGAAATGGAGGAAGAAAGTTGAGTTTTTTCTCTTCTTGTTTTAGGAGTGAGGAGCTCAGCCAAAGCAAGGAAAAAATGAGAGTTTTTTGGAGCTAATTTGAAAGATAAATACAACATTTCTCTTGGTCAAAGTTTTGGCTTGAGAGTTGAAAAATGTCAAGATCAAATTCCATTCCTATCTTTTTGTCTCTCTTGTGTTTCTTAGAGATAATCTATCTTGTGTTCCTCTAATACACTTTTAATCACATACTTCCTCTAGTACCACACTCGTTCTCGTCCACTAAATATAACACACACATCTCACTAGTTGGCCACTGTGACGCCCCGAAAAGTATGAGTGTGAGAACCCGAAAATTTTCTAATGTTCAAGGGTTTATTTTATTTAATCGCCCGCCTTTTCTACATTTTCTTTATTAGAAAAATTCCCCAGATAAATTTTATGAGCAAAGATAGTTTTAAAATGATTTTTCTAGTATCGGTTAGTTTTTGAGAAATTAAAAGCGTATTTTGGACGTGGGACCTGCTAGTGCGGTAAATGCATTATATTTTTGACAACTTGTTGGAATTTTGTATTAAGTGATATTATTTTACAAGGTGTTAAGATATTTGTATTGGAGAGACAAAAAGATAAGTTTTGAACCAAAAGGTGACAAGTGTCACCATAAGATTAAGTCTTGGGTTTGACTACTATTCATAACTTCACCATTTAATTAAAATTGATCAAAATAAGCTTCATTTTGCAAGCTTCTTAGCCGAATGTTCTTGCTCAAGAAAGAAAGAAAAGCTCTCAATTTCTTCCTTCTATTTCTTGCTCAATCTTCAAATCCAACCAATAAAACTCCAAATCATTCCATAAAATCTCTTTGCTAAGTGGTCTTGAGGTGTTTTGTGGAGTTGTTTGGAAAGCTAAGGTCACTAGTTGCTCTATCTCTTGTATTGCTAAGGTGAGTTGTGAATGACCCCTCTCCTTCCTCTAATGATGTTCAATTCATGATTGGAGGTGGTATAAGATGCACTTTTATGGATTATTTCTTGATTTGTGGTTGAAGTGATGAAGTTTTATTATTTTTGGGGATTTTCTGTTTTAATATAAGCATGATTGTGTGGCTATCTATGATGATTAGAAATGGTATATAAGGCAACTAGAAGGTGGAAAAAGTGGAAGATTGCAAGTAATTTCTGTTTTGGAAGAAAATTGAAAAACCTAGGGTTCATGAAGCTACATTCTGTCCGAATTTTTAGGTCCTAGTTAGAGGCTGAATTGGCCTTGGCTTAAAACATTAAAGTTGTATATAATGACATTTTAGTGGTGTCTACAAAATTTCAGGTCAATCGGAGTAGCGTAGAGTGAGAAAAGTCGAAATTACTATTGCTGTTCTGGTTTTACCCGAATGTAAGAATTGCGCCTGTAATTGGTTGTTTTGGCTGGAATTGCTTCCGAATTGGTTGTTGAGGCCTTCTGATGAAATTTAGCCCTGTTGCTTATATTTCAGCTGGTTTTTGAATTTCTGGATTTGGACTTGGATAGCCTGCTTTATGATGTTTCCGCTAGAATGCGTTCTGTGAATCTGTTTTTGTGATTCTGGTATAGTATCTTGCATTTTTGACCTGGTTACACTCGAAACTGGGTTGAGTGACCTTCTACAATATTGTAGCCCTGTATCTTAGCTTCGAAACGGTGGGTCTTTCACCTTCATCCGACAATCGTAACGCCTTTGGTACCATTACCGCAAAATGACGTCAAAACTGTTTTTCTGGTTTTGAGCTTAACTTTCATTTCCGAACTTTTCCCTAGTTTGACTTGTACTAGTACTACTTGGAGCTTGCTGAATGGCTATTGGATGAACTTGTTGTTGTGTGTGTACCTTTGGGACTGGCTGAGAAAATAATGAAGCCATGATGGCTGGAAAAGTAAGCAAATTCAGGGGAAATGCTGTCCGAACTTTTAAAGGACTTGTTTGCATTGAGTTTGTGATCTAAGACTTGGATTTGAGCAAGGCAATGTTATATGATGGATGATTTCTGAGCCATTGAGGTGAGTGACCTCAAACTATTTCGAAAGTTATTTATGAACCGTTCCTGCATTATTTACTTTTGAACTGTTTTCTTGCATTATTTACTTCTAAACTGTTTCCAAAGTTACTTTTGAACTGTTTTCTTGCGTTATTTACTTTTGAACCGTTTTCTTGCATATCATGCGTGCTTGTATGAGAGTGTTCCTTGTTTGTTATATTTCTTTGACTTATTGGCTTGTTATTATTGATTGATAATGTGTTAAGTGCTTTCACTGATTGTTAAAACGAGTTTTCTAGGCGAGGGTGTACTTTATCGCACTCGACCTAAATAAATGTGAAATTTTCAATGATTAAGGATTAAATGTTACTTGTGCATGAATGTAAGCCTTTTTGGCTGAACTGGCCACTGCCCTTCGTTACCGATCGACTCGAGCCAGAAGCGGACTCGGTCGGGCGATATGGTGACCCTGGGTGAATTTGGTATACTCGAGTATTACCTTGTAGTCCGGCTACTCCGGATGGGCGGAGTCCGGCCAATGGTCGGATGGGTGGAGTCCGGCCAACGTCCGGAAAAGGGATGAACGAACAAAAGGATGAACGAGGGATTCTACTTACAAAAATGTATTTTTAAATGATTGGAGGAATAAGGGGAAATGTTAAGGGATCACACGAACAAACAAATAGCTCCATGTGGGCCCGTATCCTTTTAATGAATGTTACTATCGCTTTCCATTGTAAATGTTCCTTGAATTATTGATACTCCATTTTAATGTATTGTAAATGTTGTAATTGTTTCTGGACTTATCATTTGATTTATGACATCATTGATTTATGACATCATTGAAATGAACTACTGTGAAACCGATTTGATTACTGATTTTAATGGTTACTCGCTGAGCTTCTAGCTCACCCCAAAAATATTTTATTCCCCTCCACAGGGCTCGTGGCGAAGGAAGGACTTGTAGTACTTGTTCACGTGACTGGATGGCATATATCTTGTATAATTTGGATTTGGAATCATTTTATGTATAGTTGAGAATCGTTTCCGCTTCGCTTATGACATGTAATTATTGGAGACTTGGATGTATGTTTGTGGACCATGTGATGTATATTTGAGGTTTATTCTTGTAATTTATTTGAGGACTGTAGTGAACGACTGAGTCCCGGCGAGAGCTGGGCAGGCGACCCGCCGAACCCTCTGGTTCGCCTTAGGGGGAGGTGGAGTCGTCACAGCCACACTAGTATCATGCACTATAAAACTTAACATGCATCAAATTAAACATGCACCGAGGTAAATAAAGTGATAGGGGTTAAAACACTCCTCAATTATCAAAGTAACCACAAATACAAAACAAGCAAGAAAAAAAACAAGATAATAAATAAGAACCTAATTTGTGGGGTCTCACACTCTCTCCCCCCTTAAAAGAATTTTGTCCCCGAAATTCTAATCTTAACTTGCAAAAACTCGATTCTATAGGGTTTTTCTCCGATTTTCAAGTGGTTTCCCTTTACTCTTGGTGCTAGCACAAACTTCCATAAAAAAAAATCTTATTGACATAATAGCTGAATTAACATTCTAAGAAAGGTCAATGAAGGTGTCAAAAGGGATAAAATGCTATAAACTTAAGGACTCAATGAAAAGAGAAAACCGTAACTACGAAACTAGGTTATTACTCCTGCTAGATCTTCAAATCAAGCACAATACACTGGAAACATACCATCTTCTTTAATCGAACTGCCTTCCTTCATTATTAACCACAAATAAAGAATTCTTGTTCAAATCCAAGAACAAGGTGCAGAAATTGAATCACAGATAGGGGTTTAATTCCAACCAAACACAGACGTTTAATATAACCAATTAAAACAACAAGCACCAAGTTCACTGTTTCTAACGAAGATACAACTTAAATATAAATCTTTTACTACGCATAGTCTAATAAATACAACTATGTCAAGTAGAACATCATTAATTGCTAGCTTTAACTATTACAGCTGCCCTACCATCACGAAATTCATTTGTCTTGGGCAGTTCCTCACTTGATGTCCAAGTTTGCCGCATCTAAAACATGGACCAGTTTTCAAATAACATAATCCAGTATGGATTTTGTTACAGGTTTCACACTTAGCAGTTACGCATCTCTTCTTGAAGTGTCCATTCTTTCTTTTCTCCTTCCCATTATCCTTCCTAGCAAGTTCATCTTCACTAATTGCTTTACGTTTCCCTTTAGTATCGTGGAAACTTCCTTCACCCCTTTTAACTTGATTACAAGGAATGTCGTGAGATGCTAGTTGACTAGGCAAATGCACTAATTCAAACTTATTCCGCACCTCTTCTGGGATCCTTTTGTATTTCTTTTCCAGTTCCATGTTATTGTGTAGCAGCTCAATTTTCTCCACATATTCTTGTTTCCATCGTCCTTCCTAGTAGTCAGCCAATTTCTTTTGAAATTCTACCTATGATGACGTGAAAATTTGCTTATATTTTCTTATAATTTCCTCTTACTTTGAATAAATTATTTTATAATTTCTTTACTACTCATTTTATTCCCACAATAGTTATAATATATATAATAAAATCGAGAGTTTTACTTTTACTTTTATAGTTAGAGCAAATTAAAATTTTTGCGCATTTTGGTAGTGTGATCACTTGGTGAGGTGTGTGTACTAAATTTGAGAGATAAGAACGAGTATTAAATAAGAGGAAGTGTGTGATTAGAAATGATAATCATAAGTTAATGAATTATAAGTTAAAACAAAAGTACAAGAGAGTTAAGGAAAATAAGCTTGAACCGATGTGCGCCGTTTGTTACCGATTGAGTACACCACTTGACTACTACTTTCTTACCCTAATATCCTTGTTTTTATTTTATTTAATTTCTCCTAAATTAATCCTTAAGTCAGCCACTATTATTGACTAAGGAAGAGGAAAGAAAAAAAAAGAGAGAAAACTTGGCCTTGCCAAGTATCAAAGATCTAAGGGTAGTTTGACTAAGACACCTTTCTTTCTCCTTATCTTTCCCTTGGACCAAATTTGCTTCATTATTTGTTTGGCTTGGTCGAAACTAGGAGAGGAGAAGAAAGGAGAGAAACCTTCCATTTCCACCTTGATCTTGCTTTGTTCGAGTTGAATCACAAAAACTAAACCGATTAAACTTGCAACAAGGCTGTTCGGAAGTTTGGTGTGGTGAAAGTTTTGGAAGAAATAGCTTGGTTCCTCACTTTCAAGAAGGTTTTGTAAGGTATAAGTCTAAAACTTCCTTTATTTTTCTTAATCTTGCTAAATATGCTACAGAAGCTTTGAATCATGGAATATTATGAATGATTTTCTAGTTTTGGGTTATTTAATGAAAATTTCAGTTAAGGTTTTATATTTTTCAGCTTTGATTATGTTGTTTAACTAGCAACTGTTGCTATTGATTTTGGATATGGAATTTGTCAGGCGATTAATGGCATGATTGTGACTTTTTAGCATTAAAAGATGAATTTTCAGCTTTGGTGAGAAAATTTCAGTTTTGGTAGTGGTTGGGTATTTGCTAGAAATGAGTTATATTTGGATGTTTTTAGCCTAGATAAAGAGCTATCTTGATCTATTTATTGGTGGTGTTTGAATTGGGTTGATTTGAGGAAAAACATGAAACCTTAAATGGTTGGAAAATTGGACAAATACAAAGGGTATGCTGCCCAAATTTTCATTCGAGGGATAAGTGAGTGAAATTGGAACTTGAGTGGTGATTCGGGGATGAATTGAACTTCGATTGTCCAGGTTATTCAAGTTTCCTTTAGTAGAGGTATATAAACTGAATTTTTACCAAAACTTATATACTTTTAAAGGTGAAGTAGCGACCACTTTAAATACAATTTCCTAGTTTTTTTTAACACCAAATTGTGAACTTATAAGTGTTCAACGCTTCTTTATCAAAACCAAAAGAGCGAGCATGATTTTTCTAAATTTTGATAAGTGAAATGAATACTACTTAAACGAGTTTTATTTACTTAATTTTTTTTAAGCGAAACTCCTATATTTTGAACCCTAATTGATTGCAAACTGTTAAACGGTATTTTATCGCAGATTTGGACTGCAACCAAGGAGTTGAACTAGAGCGTGGTTTTGAAAAGCAATAACTCATTGGTGAGTGTTTTCCAATGCATGATTGAACTTGATCTTTGAATAGAATGATTTGCTAATGCGATTGAATAATACTCGACTTGTTTGGATGAGGCGAGGGTGTACTTTATCGCACTCGTCCTCCCCTTCTTGAATGATCTCATACTTGCTTGAGCTTGATTGACCTGTATTTGTATTGGTGCTTGTACTTGACTTGTAAGTGTTGAGCGATAGCAATGTACCACACTCAATCCTAATGGGAGGTGCCTCTTATCCCGTCTCACTACTTTTATCCTCACCCTATTGGTAAGTAAGTTGAATCGAGCCAGTAAGGGCTTGGTCGAGAAGACTGGCAAACCATAGGTACTGTTTATTGTTTATTGTTTATTGTATAATCTTTTGGATATGGTCCACTGGATTTGGTATACTCGAGTATTGTCATCACTCTTATTTTGAAATTCGGGCCTGGTAGGGAATTGATTGGTGGATGAAATTTTGTGTAAAGTGAAGATCTACGGTCATGGTTTTGCTTCTTTAAACGTTGACGGAGTGTTAACGAGTTCGGATCAAGTAACGCAAAGGGAATTTGGCTCTTGAGAGCCATCTGTATCCTTATACTTGGAAATGATTGTTACTTGTAGTGTTATTATTTCTTTTCATGAACTTGTACACTCGCTCATTTTGATATTTCAAGTTTTACATAATGACCAATATGTTACTTGGGTCTGCATGAAGTTTTGGAACCTCACTGAGTTTTGGCTCGCCCTATTAGTTTTGTTTCCTTACAGGGAAATCGAGCGCGGCCATGAGACTAGTACAGGTTAGCGTAGTCTAGTTTTTGAATTTTGTGTTTATACTCACGTTAGTGCTTGATTAGGGTTGGAAGTTAGCTAGAACTTGAATCTCTTGTTATATTCGGATATGTATGAATGGTTGAGGTAGAAATGAATGTACCTGTACGTTTCAAGCTTGAGAACTGTCGTTTCCTTTACTTTCAAAGTTGTAACTTATTTTCTTGAAATTAGTGAGTGAGTCCTGACGAGAGGTGGGCAGGCAGTCCGCTAAACCCTAGGTATGCCCTAAAGAGAGGTGGAGTCGTCACAGGTGATATCAGAGCTCTTTTGAGCTCATGCCGGTCCTCGGACTATGGGAATTGACCTATAAGTGTGGAATGAATCTCTGTTATTGAGGAAAATTAAATATGTATGTTGGGTAGGAATCTCAAAAATGATTGATTTCCTCTTGGGACTGGCCAACTAGAGTGATAAATCATCATATATTTTGATTCTTGTATCTGAGTACCAATGAGTGATACCTTTAGGCTAAGTTGATATCCCGAGCAATATTGGGATAAGACTGGATGGCGAAAACCAAGGCGCGGGGAATGCAAATAGTTTGGACTTGGAAGATATTGAAAATATTAGTTGTGAGGACCTGAAATTTTATTTTACTTACTTTTATTTTATTTTACTAACTTATTTAATTATTTATTCACCCGTTTATTTCGAATAATTCATTTCATCCTTTTTAAATCCATTTACATGGAACAATGTCTCATTTATATTTTTAAAACGTTCCGTTCACGAATTTAATTTTTCTACGGCTCGTTTAGCGAGAAATAGTGAACGCACGTTTTTCGAGATAAATTCGGTCCGATGGTGCAATAATCTTGAAAAATTAAGAATGATCAATAGTAGACTAAGAAAAGTTAATTGAGGGATTAGATGTGAGTGAGTTAAATTAAGCTCAATTTGGAGCACTAATTGCACACTAATCGGATGTTGACTTTTGGGGCACCAAGAGCACTTTATGTCCATCCTTCTTACACAACATCACATCACCACCTACCAACCAAAACTCTTCCTTCTTCTCTACTCCTTGGCCGAACCACCCCTTCCTCATTTCCCCTCAAAAATTTCAGCTTTCTCTTCCATTTTGCTCCACAAAAGCTCTCCAAAATTTCTCCATCTCTTGGTTCTTCATACAAGCTTGGAAGAGGACTTGATCAAGGAAGAAATTTGGTGATTTAGAAGATCAAATCCTAGTGTTTAGTCTTGTCTTTGGCAGCAAGGTAATCAATC
This sequence comes from Coffea eugenioides, assembly GCF_003713205.1. Classification (NCBI taxonomy): domain Eukaryota; kingdom Viridiplantae; phylum Streptophyta; class Magnoliopsida; order Gentianales; family Rubiaceae; genus Coffea; species Coffea eugenioides. Next base: position 33,170,526 of record NC_040038.1, read on the forward strand.
AAGAAACCCTCAATTTTTCCTCTTCAATTCATAGTAGTAAGTTAGTAGTTAGTTAATGATAGCAAGATAGTTGTTGGGTTGTTGATGGGTTCACAAGAACCTTGACATTAGGTAGTGGACTTGAGGTGGCTTGATAGGTAGAAGCCTTGAGGATTTTGTGTGTTTAATTGTTTATTTGTTACTTGCTTTGCTGAGATATGGTGTAGTTTGAGTTGGAAAGTTGGAAAGAAAGCTAGAGGAATGAAAGTTATATGCTGGCCAAAATTTGCTGGTTATTCCTCTCATGTTAATTTCGAATTTTTGATGCCATTTTAGTACAATAATGCTTGATATATGATGGTTGTTATGTGTGTTGAATACCTTCCAAAAAAATTTCCATTTGGTTGTGTTTAAATAGGGTTAAAGTGAGGTTGAATTCTTGAAATTTTCTGAGCAGGAAACCCCAACCAGTGTTCACGTATTAGGTCATAACTTTCTGTCTGGGAGTTAAAATCAAGTGCCGTTTGTGGCATCTGAAACTAGACTTCAAGAACTTTCCATCAGTATAAAATGCATCTCCTAACTTGTTTCCTATGAGCCACAGTGAACAGGCAAAGATGACTGAAATTCCTCTCAGCTTGCATCCGAGAAACAGTGAGTTTGTTTGGATAAGAGGTCATTTGGATGATTTATTTGAAATAATTATTGTAGCACTTTTTGTGATGTGATGTATGTGAGATAAAAAGGTGATTGGGATTTGTGAGGCAAATTATTTTTTTTCAAATTATCTCTATCCAAACATACTCAGTCCTAGCTGCAGTTTGTAGCTCAATTTTGCCTATCTTGCAAACTGAATTTTAAGACAGTTCCTTCTAGTGAATTGTAGTATTTTGAATCTAGTTTTCAACGCCATAAACCTCACTGAATTTGGAGTTGTGTAGCTCTAGTTATGTTCAGATTTTGAAACTCTATCTAGTACTTCAGAACTGGAATTTCGTAAAACAGGTTCCAAACTTCAGTTTTCTTAGAACTGTTGTATCTTGGTGTAGAAAGGTCCGAATCGAGTTTCGTTTGTTGCATTTGAAACTAGGTTTTGAATTTTAATTATGGTAAATATTTCAAAGATTGATTCCAAATTTACGAATTTTATCGAATTTCCAAACTTCACTGAATTTACAAGCCTGTTTTGCTCTGTCCTGTTTAGAACAATGATTTTGAGCTAAAATTTGAATGACTTTGAATTAGAGTCTGAGAAAGATGTCTTCTAGAAAGTTTCAGTGTTTTGAGTCTAGTTTCCAATGGTATAAAGTTTTCAATTTTTGGACTTACGAAACTCGAGATACAATTTTCCAAATAGTGTCACACTAACCTGGAAATTTTCTGTTTTCAAACAAATATTCCTTTTAAGAACTTTCCACCTTCTCTTGCGATTGTTGGACTGTTTTAGGTGTAATTTCATGGTTGAATACACGGTTCCTTTGGAACTTTAGATTTTCATTTCAAATCTAGGTTTCCGAAGGTTAAACCTCTCTTGATGCATTTTCTTGGTCATAAAACTCCCTTGATTTATAGCACCTCTCTTCATACTTGAATTAGGAACTTCAACCCCTATTCTTACAGCCTCGATTTCCATGTGAGTTGAACTCTATAAAGGGAGTGTTTTGACTAGAGTAATTCTTGGTGAATCTCGCTAGTTTCATATTTGAACCTTGGAACCTTGACCTTGACATTAACTATGAAAATGAGTGGAGTTCTGGATGAGTTTGGCTCCATTAGTTTGGAAGAAATGAACGCTCTTTATATTCTAAAGTTTAGACATGAGATTTGAACTTTTGGGAGATGAAAATCATCTAACTTTTGTTCCTCGATTTTCATGTCGAAAGTAAAAATCGTACTTTCTTTTGGAATTGAGATTTCCTTATCACGACTTGAATAAAAAATGACATTCAAGCTCTCTTTGAGCATTATTCCAATGTTTTAGCGAGAGAAGTTTTTTAACTTGACTCGAACTTACGACCTTAAGAGTGGGTAGCGAGAAAATATTTTTCTTATTAACCTTGATCGAGCACCTAGATAATTGTAATTGTACATGTCTCAGGTGGTCACGAAGATGCCGAAGAGCTCGTTTGACTTCTCGCTTCACTTTTGTTTTGCCCTTGACTTGTGGTGAGTGTCAAGTGCATGTTAAATGTTTATGTGATTGAAATGTTATTTGTACAAGTATTATACATGATACGTGAACTTGCCGAGGCAAGGGTGTACTTTATCGCTCTCATCCTCTCTCTCTCTCCTGATTACATGATACTTGTTAAATGAATATATATGACTTGTACTTGTACATGAACATATTTAACTCGTGAACACTGAGTGGAAGCATGTACCACACCCTATTCGAGTGGGAGGTGTCTCTCATATCGACTCAGTGCTATGATCGATTTTCTGAGCAGAAGCATGTACCATACCCTGTTCGGGTGGCAGGTGCCTCTCATACCGACTCAGAGCCATAAACAATTCTAAATCGATTGGAGCAATATCTCATCGACCACTTATACTTCTGGGGGCACCCCAACCCATCGGTTAACCTTGTAACTCGAGCCGGCAAGAGCTTGGTGAACCTTGGGAAAATAATAACTTGATCTTTTGAGATCTCACTTGGCATACTCGAATAGTATCGCCACCCTTTACATGTTTGGTTCCGAATCTGAGTGGGTGTTATATTGGATGGAGGAAATAAGTGGAGCACTACGGTCGTGTTACTACTTGGATTGACGGAGGGTCAACCCCCGAAGGCTCAATTGATCGAGACGTGGAAATAGCTCATGAGAGCTCCTGTATCCTTCTTGTGTGTTAAATTCCTACTTGTGCACTTAAACGAAATGTCATGTTTAAAGTTGCTTTTAAGCATGATATTAGATTGATTGGTGTTACTTGCTTGCCTGTTTATTTTCTTGGCCTCACTGAGCGTTCGCTCATCCCATTAAGTTTGTTTTCCTTGACAGGCTTTGGAGGTGCATTGGTGGTTCTAGACTAGCGACTTGGTGGATACTAGTATACCTTTTGTATAAACTTTTAATGGCTCCTTAAGTGTAATTTTGTTATTATTGGTGGGTGGATTGTAATCGTAACTTTTAGCTTCGAAGTTATGGCTTGTTTATTCGAAGTACTTCTTATTTAAGTCGTTGGATGTTTCGTGGCTCTATATTAAACTTGAATGAATGCGTGAGTCCTGATGAGAATTGGGCAGGCATCCCGTCGATACCCTAGGGTTCGCCCTAGGGAGATGTGGGGGCATCACTTTAGTGAGATTTGGGACCCTCATTATTCAAGTGTACATACCTGGTTGTACTTTTTCGAGTTTTGATTAAGTGTAGTGCTTGAACAATACCTGGGGTTAATGTCCCATAGGGTATGTGACTTGTTATGATATGTATATAAGGAGAGTGTTTTATTTTAAATGTGTTATATTGTTTTCATTTTATGATTTAAAAATCCTTTTATCGAGTTTTATAGCTACTTTATTTTGCTTATACCTATATCGTCTATTTTTCAAAAGAGGCATGGAGGGTAGGCGAAATCAAGGACGTGGGACTAGTCGAGGACACGATTCTAACCGTGGACATATGACTAGACGAGTACAAGAACGAGTACAATAACAAGTACAGGAACTGAGAGAAGAGAGAGGTGCAACGGTTGAGCAACAACCTGGACCCCGAGTCGAAAGAAGGAATCAGGTGGCAACGGCAATACAACAAATGACTAATATTCTTGCTCGGTCGGTAGAGCAGCAGGGTCAAACCCCTGTCAATCAGTTTAGGGACCCTGAAACAGGGAAAAATATGGCACTAGAGCTATTTCAAAAGTTTTCTCCTTCCAAGTTTCTTGGAGGGTCAGATCCTGAGGGGGCTAAGAGATGGTTGGAATCAATGATCAACATTTTCACCGTCTTGAATTATACGGAGGAAAGGCAGGTGAATTTTGCGGTATTTCAATTTGCAGGACCAACACCAGAGCTTAATAGAATGTAATTAGGGTTAAGTGGGAGAGAGAGCGGACAGCATGGACCTGGTTGAATTTTGTGCGAGAGTTTAACGAGAAATATCTTCCACCAATAGTTCAAAGAGGAAAGGGAGGACGATTTCATTAAACTACCTCAAGGAACCCTAAGTGTATCTGAATATGAGACTCAGTTCACCAAATTATCAAAATTTCCTGCTGAAGTGATAGTTAAGGAGCAAATGAGGGTAAGGCGGTTTGTACAAGGGTTGAATGTAGAAAAACAGGAAGCTTTGTCGGCGGCACAAATTAATACATTCACCGAGGTTCTTGAGAAAACTCAGAGGATAGAAATCACAAGGGTTCAAGTGAAGGCTTTTCATGCAAGAAAGAAAGGTGCGTCTAGTGGAGACCAAGGGCAAGAACAAGGTGATCTAAGTATGTTACCCTCTAAGGTAGGTCGAGGAGCTGGTGGTGTGAGAATTTCGATGACACCTAAGGAAGTTATTTCGAGAATAGCCCCAGGTGAAAGATGACAACTAAGAGATGGCTCACAAGGAGATCAAACATCAATCCCTCACTTGTCTTGTGGATATTATGAAAGACCAATCATACAAAGGATAATTGTTGGCCAAAGGCACGCAACTGTTTATGGTGTGGTAGTGTTGAGCACCAGATTGCAACCTGTCCCCTCAGGTCAAACCCTAAACAACCAAATGTAGGAGAAAATAAACCCAGAGTGCCTGTCAGAGTGTATATCTTAAACCACCAACCTGTAATGCCCCCACTTCTCCCTAAGGCGAACCAGAGGGTATCCGCGGGATGCCTGCCCAACTCTCGCCAGAACTCAAGGCAATATCCGTTCAAGCTTAGCACAATTCTATTTAACAAAACTAGATAAGTAAGAAAGTGTGAAAAACTTCCAGACTTAACAACATATATAACGATTATCCAACCCTTACATCGAATTCCCAAAAGTTACATCAATACCCAAAATATACAACATCCAGGTATATCAAACATCTAAATCATACATTAGGTTCCCAAAAGTACAACCAATAAGAGGTCCAGCCCAAAATACATTAGAAACCCTAAGCCAAAAGTGCATCAAAAGGGGTTTCTCCAAGTTCATTCTGTGGCGCCCCCACTTCTCCCTAAGGCGAACCAAAGGGTATCCACGGGACGCCTGCCCAACTCTCGCCAGGACTCAAGCAATTTCCGTCCAAGCTTAATACAATACTAGACGTTACAATTAAATATCATAAATACAATCAGTGCGTAAGCATTCAAACTTATCAATATTCAACATCTGCCCAATCATTACATCGGAATCTCGAAATACATCAATATTCAAAATATATATATATCAACCACAAGTCTAGCCCCAAAGTGCAACGGAAACCCTAAAAAAATAAGAGTACGCCAAGAGGGGTTTCTCCAACATTTCTCCAAGTCCAATCCTGTTAAAGAAAACAAATCTACAGGGTGAGCTAAACGCTCGTGAGGCCAAGAACACACATGCAAGCACTTAGTCAAATAACAATCCCAAATTTAATAAATAAAGCCATGTCTTTTCAATAATCAATCATTCAAACAGGAAAAGTAATCAGAAACAATTCAAGGATATAGTAGCTCTCAGGAGCTAAGTTCCACTCGATCTGCTGTTGTCATTCGTATACCTTCCCGTATTGACCCTCCTGTCAACCGGGTCGGTATTTCCATTTCCGTAGATCACCACTTACTTCCCTCCGTCCACCGTACACCCCAAGGGCCCACAAGTCTATTATTGGGCGATACTCTACGAGTATGCCAAGCAAGACCTCTTATTAGGTCGAGCTTATATGTATCTCATGGCTCGCCCAAGTCCCCGACCAAGCCCATTGCCGGCTCGAGTCTAGGGTTGGCCTATGAGTTTGGGCGTCCCCCATTCATTTGAAAGTCGAGGAGGTTCACTCCAACGACATATGTAATCATAACATAGCATTTCATTTCATTCATTCATTCAATACATTTCAATCATTCGTTTGAAATTAGAACGAGTGCGATAAAGTACGCACCCGCCCTTATTTTTAAAACTTCCAACAATTACCACAAATAAGCAAGTATCAAAGATTCACACACTTGACACTCACCGAGCAATTCAATAGGGATTATTCTTTGGAGATTCAAGTGTCCACAGTGAGATCCTCTTGAAGGTCTCCTTGTGCGCCTGGCAATTAATAGCGGATAATCACACAAATAACCCACTTATCAAGGAAGATTGTACTCTAGTACAATCTAAAGATTATTTCACAAAAGGAACCTCAATTACACGCAAATCGAGGTTCAACTAGCCTTTTATTATGTACAATATTATTTGAGTTTTTATCACGAAAAGCGAGGGCAAAACGTTTGAATAATACTAAGAGAATTAAGAATTTTGGAAAAACTCCTTTGCCTTGAAAATTGAGAAATTTCAGTTTTATCCTAAATCTTTGAAAAATCGTAACTCGCTCGGCATAAGTCGAGAATTGGAAAACTTTATACCATTGGAAACCTCTTAGAAAGTACTATAAGTTACTAGAAGACACTTTTCCATGAATCAAAGTGGAAAGTGTTCAAAAATGAGCTTGAAGATGCAGGATTGGTTTTCATGGCAGAATTAAGTTGGATTTCGGCCAACTTTGGAAATTCGGCACGATTCACACGTTGCAAACCGGCCTCTGAAATTTGCAGCTCAATTAGTGTTACAAGTGAGGTTTATAACAAAACAAGCGGATCAAGAATCGGAGTTTCGAGTACCGAGATACGGTAGCCCGAAGTTGGGGAAATTCAAGACTGGAGAAGAATTTTCCAGATTTGAACCTCCAACTCTAGCAATTTAATTGGTTATCGAAACGAACTTGGATTGGTACCGAAATTGGCAGTATTTTACTCCCATATGAAAGGTACCGTTCTATCAAATTTCAGGGAAAAATACTTTCGGTAAGATAGTTAATTAGTCAACCAAAGTTCAGGAAAATTATAAGGCAATCTGCCTTGAGACTTTCATTTCCCAATTTCCAATCGTTTAACCAAGAAAGCTATCCAACCATGGTTCATTGGTGAAATAAAGGTCTAAGATACATTCATGATACCTTTGGTAATGGTTTAGCACCAAAATTTCAATTAATAAGATCACTCCCAAGTTTTTGTCCCAAATCAGTCCAAATATTACGTTTTTCCAAAACAGGGTAGTCCTCTTGTTTTAGTCACAACTCAATCAATTTAACTCTGAATCGAGTATGGCTTATGCCGTTGGAAAATAAATTCATAGGACTAAAATATCACAGAAGAAATAATTTCCAAATTTGGCACCCATCTGGTTCAAAATCGGGCATCAAGTTGCTGCCTGAACACTTCATTCCAGATGAACAGAGCAACAGGACAGCGAACTTGAAACATTTGGTTCGGATTGCTCACAAAGAATCAGAACGTGCATTATATACCAAATTAAAGCCAGGAATGTCTAGTTTCAAACACCACCAACGGCACATGATTTCGACATCCGAGGACAGAGTTATAGCCAAAATACTACCACTGGTCAGAATCATACGCGAACAGTTTTCCAGATTTGCAGTTTCTCAAGAAAAATTCATTTGCTCAATCAAACCTCAATATTTTCCAATGAAATTTTTCACACATCTCATACATCCTATAAGCATCCAATTCAAGCCATTAGACCGTTAAAAATTGGCCTGGAAATGGCCGAACATGGCAGGGGCAAAATCGGAAATTTTAGCTTCTTACACCCAATGAAGTTTCTACTAATTACCCACCACTAATGCATCATTTTAACCACTAAACCAACAATATAATCACCATCAATCATCACATCAGCAACAACAACCCAAGTGTGGGAATTCCAAGAGCCCACTATCACATTTTTACACCATATACAAGCTAACCAAATGCATGCATGAACTTAACAAGGTAAGATAGCTTCCAAACTTCAAGTTTCCAAGAGTGGATCATCACTTACTTTGGGTTGATGTTCAGCAGAATTTTCGGCCCTCTATTACCCCAGAAAAGCCGTGATTTCCAGCCCTTGTTTGCAGCTCAAAATGATCCTCAAGTGTCAAGCTAGGTGTGGTGCAAATTTGGTTGAATTTGGAGATGATTTGGGGTGGTTTTGAGTGAGATTAGTGAGCAGAAATTTTGAAGCAAATGAGTTAGAGAGAGGAGGGAGCTGGTCGGCAATGAGGAGAGAGAAGATGGAGAGAAATCTGATTTCCTTTAGCTTCCAAGAGAAGGTGAAATAAGTGGTGGAAATTCACCCAAAAGTCAACTCTCATTAGGGGCCGTTTGGTGCGATTACGGCTCGATTTTCTCGCGCGTTTGGTTCACTAATGCACTAAACCTCCAATGCATATATATTCAGGTAAATATTATTCACTCTTAATTGTTCCGAAATAAGGGTCTAAAGTCCCTCAAATAAAGTCGCGCGTGTGAAAACGCGTACCGTCAAATTTAACATTATAACGCGAAACTTCCGAGAAATTCTTATAACGATTGCACTATTAACTATCACTTGAATATTTATTCATAAGATTACCTATTTTAGGACCATAGTACAAGTCTCAAATATTCCAAGCTTATTGTGCTACTACGCGGATAAAATCTCCAAGCACTATTCACTATTTTTACTAAACGCGCTCCGGGAAATTAATTTTCGAAACGAATCATTTTAAAAATATAACGAAGTTATATTACCACGTAATTAGGTTCAATAGGTCTAGAAAATAATACTCGGAATAAATGAACAAGTAAATAATTAAATAAGCTCAAATTAGGGTTTTAATAGGAGTTTTACGAGTCCTCACATGAGTCGAGTATTAACTCCTCAAATCTCCAATAAATTTGTATCCATGCGTCTTTTGGAAAACTATCCACGCGTGATTAGTATATGCTCACTTAGAACTTATTCACCTTTAATTCTCGATTAACTTTTCTTAATCTGCTATTATCCGTTCTTAATTTCCCTAGGATAATCGTACTCTCGAATACAATATCACCTTGAAACACTCGTGTTCATTATTTCCCACTTAAACAATCCTCCGAAAATTGAAGTTGTTAACGGGACATTTTAAAAGCATAATGAAGACATTATTCCATACGAATGGATTTAAAATGGTCGTAATAAATTATTTGAGAAAAACAGGTGGATAAATACTTAATTAAACCATTAATATTCGATAAAATAAGAATTTTTTTCGGGTCCTCACATCCTCCCCTCCTTAACAGAATTTCGTCCTCGAAATTCACACTTGAGAAAATATCATTCCCTTCAGGGTTAAGTCTATCTGATCGATCACCAACTTACATTTTTCGAACTTGCTCTTGACAATTTCCATTCATTCGACTAGCAATCAAACCTTGATTTTTTTTTTCTTCAATAAGTATTTTAACTTCCAAGTCATAGAGCAACTTAATCGGCCTCATGTCTATCTCTTATAGGCAATATCTTCACTTCTTTAAGGCAAATATTGTAGTCATTTACTCCCAAATCAGGAGGTGGCTACTTCCTCTCGTAATATTTTAACTTCCTAGAGGCATATACAATCACCTTATCATATTTTATTAATATACATTCTAAACCATCCTTTGAATCATCTGTGTAAATCACAAAATTACCTCCTACACATGTACACCGATTAACATTCTGCATCTCAAGATTTTCCCTTACATATAGAACCTCAAATGGTTTGCCAAGTCTTGCACTCTTACAAAAGTCCTTGATAACCAAAGGAAGTATTCGGCTAATTCCGAGAATTCCAAACTTCAATATGCTTTTCTGGTCGTTTCCTCTTATACAATCTTTCATTTTAGTTGAGTCAATAATAATTCCTTCCTTAGATACTGTATAACCTAGAAAGGCTATTTCCTTCCAATCGAACTCACATTTGTCGAACTTAACGAAAGTTGGTGCATTCTCGGGGTTTGTAACACATCTCCAAGTATCTTTCATGATCTTCTCAAACCTTAGAGTATACCGATATATCATCAATAAATGCCACCACAGATTAATCCAATTACGATCTAAAACCCCAATGCATTCAGGTCATAGTTGCTACTAGTGCATTGGTCAACCCAATGGCGTAATCGAAAGTTCAAAGTGTCTCTATCTTGAATTGGAAGTGATTTTAAACACATCATTTTTAGAGTCCTCAACTGGTAATAACTCTACTTTAAATTCAACTGAAATAATATCACGGCTCCTTGCCATTGGTCAAAATTTCTGACTATGTGAGACAATGGAGCATTTGCTCTTAGTGGACACATCGTTCAAGTCTCGTTATTGAATATATATATATACCCTCAAGCTTCCATTCCAAATGTGATATCCGACTCCTCAATCATTATGCTCGGAAATCTACCAAAGATTTTCTTTCATTAACCCAAGTCTCACAGTATTAATATATCAAATTGGTAACCAAACATTGGATTCCAACTTCGACACCAAGCTCTCGATTTGGTCAGGATCCCTAGTCGCCTCCAGACCTTAGGGTGGTCTATATTCTCAAGCACAATCTCGACTATGTCTAATACGGTTCGTGTCTTATTATAAGTCTAAAAGTGTGGGCAACATTTTGGATATACATGTAAATCGTAAAACAAATCAAAAGCGGAGTAAAGTTTCATATGTCATAAGGATCATAATAGGTACATCAAGTGGGAATAGATTTATCAAATCATTTCAAAAGGAAAAGGGGAAACAATAAGGTCGTAACAAAACGTGCCAAATTACCAAGATACAAAACAAGAGACTTTTTCCCTTTTCCACAAGGTGAAATGTCCAAAAGTGCTAGTCTATTCTAGGGTACTACAACCCCTATCCCTTAAGTGCAGTCAAAGCATCCTCACTCGCAAAACTTCCACTACTAGAACCCCCTTCATAACCATTAGTATTAATTACTTCCATCTGGCACTTGATTGCTTTATAGCAGCCTAGCTGGCTGCTGAGTATTTCCTCTTTTTGATAGGGTTACCAGGGCAATTCGAAAACTTATGCTCGGTACTACCGCACTTAAAACATTTTCCTTGCTTTCTCCAGCACCCGGCTTCAGTGTGGTTAATCTTGCCACAGTATCCACAAGTTACATGAGAAGTGACGGCCTGACTAGTTTGAGAATTTCCTTTGTGTTTCTTCTCCAGTTCTACGTTCTGGCGTAGCAACTCAGTTTTCTCTGCATATTCTTGTTTCCACCGTCCTTCCCAGTACTCAACTAGTTTTCTTTGAAATTCTACCTCATTTCGAAGAATATCCATTTCCTTACGCATTTCTTCCAAGGTTGTCATCTCACCGGTTGGTTTAAGTCAAATGCTAGCCTGCCAGGTAGATCAGAGGATCAAAATAAGTAACTATTCATAATGGAAGCTCAAGTCATAGTACTCTTTCATTCTTTTGCTTATAGGTCACCCCGAAATATAAATCTTAGCTATTCTCTGCCGAACATGGATGAGTTCTTAAGTCTCCATAAAATCACTACCATTAATTCAAATTACAACCGGATACGGGGACTTTATTCCTTGATATAAAATTTTCCATGTCTTACTTCAATCTTCGATACTTGTCTATGAAGTGGTTTGAAAAGGGATCAAAATCTCGTAGTCCCATTAGTGCCTTATAGTATCCTTTCAAATCAATCTTACTGTTTCAAGGTTAGGTCCCTCGGGAAACCAAGATAGACGACCTTCAAGAATTATTTCATTTTCACACCTCTCCTGGTTCTTAGGTTGGCTTATTGGTCCAGAGCTTTGGTACTTAACCAACCGTTCTAGGATATCAATCGTATGGTCAATGGTGGGAGCTATGTAGGTGTTTTCCTTCATTTCTAGGGTTTCGGTTCAATCCAGCAATCATTCCCTAATTATCCCCTGGAGCTTGGGGTGACATAACCCTTTGCCCTCGGTCCCTTTTTACTTATTTGGCCACTCATAACTTTAACAATCATATAAACATGGCATAAAATGAATGCACCTAAACAAAATTTGAAAAGTGAGACTTTGATCACGCTAAACAAATATGAGAATAAAAGGGAAGACGCTGAGATAATCGCAAATAGTATACCCCAATCATGGATTTGAAATCATAAAGCAGTAAGGTCAAACATGTCATGAGAAATGTTTAATTGCCTCAAAAGGTAGAAAACATATTGCAACAAGACATAAAATACAACGGCCTTTAAGCGAGCGTCACCCTGTCTATCTTTGGCAAAAACTATCAAAATAGTTTAAATCACTAAATTAGTGATTGGCAGAACCCAAAAGTCCTCACTACCTCCATAGGATCAATTTCATTTCCAGCACTAGGAGTTTTAGATCTCATGTCCCTTATCGAATATCTTGTCATCCTCCACTCATTCAACCAAGGTAACACACCCAGCCACCGACTCATCCATCCTGTCTTTAATTTCGAGCACTACCCTAACAAGTTGGTTCTTAGCTTTTGAATCTTCTCACTAGGAGCCTTTGTCTCCCTCGCTCCTTAAGTATTTCAATTTCCATTTCAGGAATCCTAGTAGTCTAGACATCCGCAATCGCCATCGGTTCTCGATTATCCCCTTGAATCACCCTAGTTTCCTCGGATAGCCACTTCCAATGATCGACCACTATTAACACCCCACTATTTGGGCTCGAGCAAGTCCTTTGAAATTCACATGAGGTCCTAGTCCAACAAATCAGACCATTTCTTCAATACTCTCTTAGGTCATTCTCTCGATAATGGACCACCGGAAGGCGCCCTCGAGACAATTTAATATCACCATTTCCTTCTATAGTTTACACTTAAGAGTAAAAGCTCAGGTAGGTCCAGATACACTAAATAAACGAGATTTGAACACTTCATACTATCCCACATGTATCACACCATATAAAGACTCCTTGTCATCCACTAATTCGAACCTAGGTTCTAATTTTCATTTTCACAAGCAGTCACTTAACTTTCAATCCAATTCCACAGTCCGGCATCCTAAACGTTTAAGCCTAGGATACACTACAGAGATCTAAAGCCCAAGCTCTGATACCAACTGTGGCGCCCCCACTTCTCCCTAAGGCGAACCAAAGGGTATCCGCGGGACGCTTGCCCAGCTCTCGCCAGGACTCAAGCAATTTCCGTCCAAGCTTAATACAATACTAGACGTTACAATTAAATATCATAAATACAATCAGTGCGTAAGCATTCAAACTTATCAATATTCAACATCTGCCCAATCATTACATCAGAATCTCGAAATACATCAATATTCAAAATATATATATATCAACCACAAGTCTAGCCCCAAAGTGCAACGGAAACCCTAAAAAAATAAGAGTACGCCAAGAGGGGTTTCTCCAACATTTCTCCAAGTCCAATCCTGTTAAGGAAAACAAATCTACAGGGTGAGCTAAACGCTTGTGAGGCCAAGAACACACATGCAAGCACTTAGTCAAATAACAATCCCAAATTTAATAAATAAAGCCATGTCTTTTCAATAATCAATCATTCAAACAGGAAAAGTAATCAGAAACAATTCAAGGATATAGTAGCTCTCAGGAGCTAAGTTCCACTCGATCTGCTGTTGTCATTCGTATACCATCCCGCATTGACCCTCCTGTCAACCGGGTCGGTATTTCCATTTCCGTAGATCACCACTTACTTCCCTCCGTCCACCGTACACCCCAAGGGCCCACAAGTCTATTATTGGGCGATACTCTACGAGTATGCCAAGCAAGACCTCTTATTAGGTCGAGCTTATATGTATCTCATGGCTCGCCCAAGTCCCCGACCAAGCCCATTGCCGGCTCGAGTCTAGGGTTGGCCTATGAGTTTGGGCGTCCCCCATTCATTTGAAAGTCGAGGAGGTTCACTCCAACGACATATGTAATCATAACATAGCATTTCATTTCATTCATTCATTCAATACATTTCAATCATTCGTTTGAAATTAGAACGAGTGCGATAAAGTACGCACCCGCCCTTATTTTTAAAACTTCCAACAATTACCACAAATAAGCAAGTATCAAAGATTCACACACTTGACACTCACCGAGCAATTCAATAGGGATTATTCTTTGGAGATTCAAGTGTCCACAGTGAGATCCTCTTGAAGGTCTCCTTGTGCGCCTGGCAATTAATAGCGGATAATCACACAAATAACCCACTTATCAAGGAAGATTGTACTCTAGTACAATCTAAAGATTATTTCACAAAAGGAACCTCAATTACACGCAAATCGAGGTTCAACTAGCCTTTTATTATGTACAATATTATTTGAGTTTTTATCACGAAAAGCGAGGGCAAAACGTTTGAATAATACTAAGAGAATTAAGAATTTTGGAAAAACTCCTTTGCCTTGAAAATTGAGAAATTTCAGTTTTATCCTAAATCTTTGAAAAATCGTAACTCGCTCGGCATAAGTCGAGAATTGGAAAACTTTATACCATTGGAAACCTCTTAGAAAGTACTATAAGTTACTAGAAGACACTTTTCCATGAATCAAAGTGGAAAGTGTTCAAAAATGAGCTTGAAGATGCAGGATTGGTTTTCATGGCAGAATTAAGTTGGATTTCGGCCAACTTTGGAAATTCGGCACGATTCACACGTTGCAAACCGGCCTCTGAAATTTGCAGCTCAATTAGTGTTACAAGTGAGGTTTATAACAAAACAAGCGGATCAAGAATCGGAGTTTCGAGTACCGAGATACGGTAGCCCGAAGTTGGGGAAATTCAAGACTGGAGAAGAATTTTCCAGATTTGAACCTCCAACTCTAGCAATTTAATTGGTTATCGAAACGAACTTGGATTGGTACCGAAATTGGAAGTATTTTACTCCCATATGAAAGGTACCGTTCTATCAAATTTCAGGGAAAAATACTTTCGGTAAGATAGTTAATTAGTCAACCAAAGTTCAGGAAAATTATAAGGCAATCTGCCTTGAGACTTTCATTTCCCAATTTCCAATCGTTTAACCAAGAAAGCTATCCAACCATGGTTCATTGGTGAAATAAAGGTCTAAGATACATTCATGATACCTTTGGTAATGGTTTAGCACCAAAATTTCAATTAATAAGATCACTCCCAAGTTTTTGTCCCAAATCAGTCCAAATATTACGTTTTTCCAAAACAGGGCAGTCCTCTTGTTTTAGTCACAACTCAATCAATTTAACTCGGAATCGAGTATGGCTTATGCCGTTGGAAAATAAATTCATAGGACTAAAATATCACAGAAGAAATCGTTTCCAAATTTGGCACCCATCTGGTTCAAAATCGGGCATCAAGTTGCTGCCTGAACACTTCATTCCAGATGAACAGAGCAACAGGACAGCGAACTTAAAACATTTGGTTCGGCTTGCTCACAAATAATCAGAACGTGCATTATATACCAAATTAAAGCCAGGAATGTCTAGTTTCAAACACCACCAACGGCACATGATTTCAACATCCGAGGACAGAGTTATAGCCAAAATACTACCACTGGTCAGAATCATACGCGAACAGTTTTCCAGATTTGCAGTTTCTCAAGAAAAATTCATTTGCTCAATCAAACCTCAATATTTTCCAATGAAATTTTTCACACATCTCATAAATCCTATAAGAATCCAATTCAAGCCATTAGACCATTAAAAATTGGCCTGGAAATGGCCGAACATGGCAGGGGCAAAATCGGAAATTTTAGCTTCTTACACCCAATGAAGTTTCTACTAATTACCCACCACTAATGCATCATTTTAACCACTAAACCAACAATATAATCACCATCAATCATCACATCAGCAACAACAACCCAAGTGTGGGAATTGCAAGAGCCCACTATCACATTTTTACACCATATACAAGCTAACCAAATGCATGCATGAACTTAACAAGGTAAGATAGCTTCCAAACTTCAAGTTTCCAAGAGTGGATCATCACTTACTTTGGGTTGATGTTCAGTAGAATTTTCGGCCCTCTATTACCCCAGAAAAGCCGTGATTTCCAGCCCTTGTTTGCAGCTCAAAATGATCCTCAAGTGTCAAGCTAGGTGTGGTGCAAGTTTGGTTGAATTTGGAGATGATTTGGGGTGGTTTTGAGTGAGATTAGTGAGCAGAAATTTTGAAGCAAATGAGTTAGAGAGAGGAGGGAGCTGGTCGGCAATGAGGAGAGAGAAGATGGAGAAAAATCTGATTTCCTTTAGCTTCCAAGAGAAGGTGAAATAAGTGGTGGAAATTCACCCAAAAGTCAACTCTCATTAGGGGCCGTTTGGTGCGATTACGGCTCGATTTTCTCGCGCATTTGGTTCACTAATGCACTAAACCTCCAATGCATATATATTCAGGTAAATATTATTCACTCTTAATTGTTCCGAAATAAGGGTCTAAAGTCCCTCAAATAAAGTCGCGCGTGTGAAAACGCGTACCGTCAAATTTAACGT